>NC_044058.1:7921949-7926949 GCF_902167405.1 Gadus morhua
GTAGAAAAAAAGATCTATGTTCTACTGCTTACTTATCGCTAATGTATTAAATGAAAAAAAAAAAAACTTATAAAAAAGTCTTTGGGAAAAGATCTTAAAAAACATTGATGATGATGATGATGACTTGATTTTAGACCAAAAAATTTAACTATCTCTCTTTGGCCTTTTTTTCTTGTCAAGATGATTTAGACTTTGATTGTACTATTTATTCAGGGTAGGGTCGGTCGATTCTTTTCTTTTATTTCTTCTGTTATTTATTGCTTTGTCAGTTTTATTTATTTATTTATAGAGGTGCTTTTTTTACTCTGCAAAATATTTTCAAATATGTTTGTGATGGGAATTTTCTTGCCCCCCTCCTCCCGCCCTGCTAAAGCAACCGTGTTTCTCACTTGTTCAAACCAAATAGTATCTGAAATGCAACCCCCCGGGTCGCGTACACGCCTACCTGTGGACACCATGGCTAACCGGAACTGTTGGTCATGCCATGGTCTCTTCCTCGTACGCACCACTCTGCCCTTAAAGAGGAGGGGAGGGCGCGCAGGGCGGTGGGGAGAACCCCGCGTCTCGACCGGAGCACCCCAGGGCATGTGAGCGGGCTCCCCCCCCGGTCTCTAGACGGACTGAACCAGCGGTAGTCTTGAGTGTTTTTGAGGACGAAGTTCATTTTTTTTCACAAACTGACCTTCTTGTCTAATGGATGGGGGTAGATTTAAATAGATAATGGTTAGATTTGAACTAATAAAGAGATAGAAGAGATTTAGCCCCAAAACTAGCATGATCTGAGTGGTAGCCGTCGATTTTGGGGTGCTTCTGTGCGACGCTGGGGTTGCTTCCACCCCCTCTATGAACGTGAAAGCTTTACTTTACTACTCCGAAAACAAAAAACAATAACAAAAACAAACAGCAGCAAACCAAACCCAAAGAGTGAGATGATGAGTTGTTTCAACGGCTGGAGGGAAAGAGAGACAGAGAGGGAGAGTCAAGTGCGCTGGAGTAATTACCCTCCAACCTCACTATATCTCTCTCTCTCACTCTCCCTTCCTCTTGTCTATTTGCCTATTTTTTTTTTTTTTTCTTTCTTTCTTTATGTTGGTTTGAACTTGTTTTCCCATCCGCTGTAGGATGTAAAAGAGAGATAGTTCATCATATACCTCATATTCTTTGATGATAAACCAAATAGATGAATGCTTTAAAAAAACAATAGTTGGGTTTGAGCTTGGGACTGGGGTATACAGGTGGGTGTCTGAGGTGGTTGTGTGTGTCTTTGTGTATGTGTGTGTGTGTGTGCACGCAATGTGTGCTTGCGTCAGTGGAAGCAACCGACACAGTAAGGCGATTCCAACGGTAATTTTTTAAAAGGGAAAACAGGTGATGTTGGTTTAGGACAAAAGAAGGCAAAACAAACCAAGAATGAGAAGATTAACTTTCCTCTCTGTGACCCCCTGAGGGGCAACGCCCGACAGCATCAGCCTTACTTTGTCTTCCAGTGTACACACACTCATCCAAACATACACTCACCCACAAACAACAAGCATACAAAACCAACACACAGATTCACTCACAAGTAGACACACACAGACTATATACCCCTTGAAATCCTAAAACCCTCTCTCTCTCTCTCTCTCTCTCTCTCTGTCTCGCTGTTCTCCCTCACTTGCTCACCCCCCCCCTCCCACGTCACGGGTGGCCATTAACAAAACAGAAGTCTCTGGGGCAGACCTAGGAGCAGCCGAATGCAGTCTTTAATGGTTTAGGTTCTACTTCCAACAGGCTTTTTTCTATTCTTTACCATGGCCTTCACTGAGCCGCCTCTTTTCCCCTTGAAAAGCTTTAGCACAACGCTGCTCTCGTCTGCCTTTGGTTAGTTAATGCCACTCACCCGCTGTTGTACCAGTGCCCAACGGGCTCACAACAGGTGGGGGGGAGGGGGGGGAGTTCGGGGGAGGAAAGCAGGAGGAGGGGGGGGTCAAGGGGTGGGTGGGGGTGGGGGTGGGGATGGGGATGGGTGGAATGGGCGAGGCCGAGGTTGCTAGATGACACACATAAGAAGCTGACTCATGGTTCCATGTGTGCGTTGAGATGGCGGAAATAGACTAGGAGAGTTGTCATATCAAAGGTATTTGAGGAGGGAAAGAAGAAACTACTATCCTCTCTCTCACTCTCTCTCTCTCTCTCTCTCTCTCTCTATCGGCCCCCTGGTTGTCACGTCAGCTCTATTCTCAAACCCTCCTCTTTCCCCATAAGTCTTGGATCGTTGCCTCGCTCCCTCTGTATTTATCTAATATTGGTTGAGGATCAGGTCGCTCATGAGGTGGGCTTACGACTCTATCAAGCCACTGGGTTTCTGGAAACCAAGAAAAAGCAAACAGGCATTTTCTTTCCTCATCTGTAAACTTCAGGGTGGAAGGGGACTGTGTTTAAACGTGCCGGGTGTCTGTAGCGGGGATACCCCCTTAGAGAATGATACCAAAGTTAATGCCCTGCTCAGCGACCCGGAACCGGAGCACACAGACTTTAGAATCCCCCCAGGTCCACTCAAATGCCAATTCTGAGCAGTAGCCATTGATCGCTCATGTTAACCACCTCATGTTTCTGTAGCGCCGCAGACTATTGCATCCTCCTCCCCGCCTCAGAGCCGCAGCAGCAGTCAGTCACCGTGAAATGCACGGATCAGTGATTGAGCTTGTTTATTTCAAGATGGCCTCCCGGAGAAATAATGTGTTGAAGAATGGCCGTAAACATCAGGGCTAGCCGTGGAAGATGCGATAATTCAAAAGATAAAGCCCAAAAAATGATAGCACAGAGCTGACAATTACTTTCCACTCGCTTTGATCATCAACACACACATTGACATACACCCTCTCTCTCTCTCTCTCTGCCTCTCTCTCTTCCTATGCCGCTCTCTCTTACAATACAGCTTTAGTCCAAAGGTTTTCAAGCAAGACGGCAGTCAGATGTTAAAGAATAAAACCAAAGAATTCTACCTTGACCTTCTCTTGAACACAAACCCATCGACTGCTTCTCCTAGCTCTCCCTGTCTCTCTCTCTCTCTCTCTCTCTCTTCTCTCCTTCTCTCCCAACGGTTTCCTCTGTCACCTAGTGAAACAGCCTCAGAAGCGATAACCTCAGCTATCCAAAGGAAAATCAGAATAATAATATTGATGATGATGATGATGATGATGATGATAATAATGATGATTTACTAAGATAATGACCATGAAATGTATATTTTTAAGTATCTGTCTTTGGAAAAATAATCTTAAGCTTCTCGTATTTCGGGTGATCATGACAGTCGTGATGGTGGTGATGATGACGATGATGATGAAGTTTCTCTTGGTATCTCTGTAGCTGTTCTTCTGATCCTTCTTAAGTTTGTGTCTTTTCTGCTCATGCTGCCAGGGTACAGCAAACTACCCCCCCCCCCCCCCCCGGACCTTCAGTTGGTCTTCCCTTATGTGTTTTCTTCAAATGTCTGTCTGTCTGACCCCTGTTACTGTTATTATGTCTGTTTGTGTGTGTGTGTGTGTGTGTGTGTGTGTGTGTGTGTGTGTGTGTGTGTGTGTGTGTGTGTGTGTGTGTGTGTGTGTGTGTCTGTGTGTTTGTGTGTGTGCATGTGTGCGTGAATGTGTGAGTGTGTGTGTGTGTGTGTATGCATGCGTAGGTGTTTGTATGTGTGTGTGCGTGGTTGTGTGTGCATGTGTGCATGCGTGCGTGGGCCAGTGTGTGTGGTTGTGTGTGCGCATGCGTGAGTGTGTGTGTGTGTGTGTGTGTGTGTGTGTGTGTGTGTGTGTGTGTGTGTGTGTGTGTGTGTGTGTGTGTGTGTGTGTTTGTCAGGCTGTGTGCATGACAGAGAGAACAAGTCAAACATTGACAGGGGGTTTTCCTGGGGATCAGACATGTTCTCCAGTTGTGATTTTATCTGTCAGTTGGCGGTTGGAGCTGTAGGGTGGGAGGTGATGACACACATGTCTGTATGACGGCTGGAGCGGGGCAGGAGGATGGGCGGGGTCAAAGGGGGCGTTGGTTCCTGGAAGGGAAGAAGCTATTCCATGTTAGGAACAATCGTCTGCACTATTGTTGACTGTCCTGTAGTTTACAGCATGCAGCCCCAACAGCCGACAGTTGTTCCTGTGAATGTGTGTGTGTGTGTGTGTGTGTGTGTGTGTGTGTGTGTGTGTGTGTGTGCATTTATATGCTTATTTGCATAAGAGGATAAGTGGATTTTGTGGGTGTGTTGGTGTTTGCTTAGGACTATCTGTGTTTGTGTCTACACGTGCATGTGTGTGTCTGCGTATGACTATCTGTATGTGTGTGTGTGTGTGTGTGTGTGTGTGTCTGTGTGTGTGTGTTGGTGTGCGTGTGTGTGTGTGCGTTTGCGTAGTGCTATCTGTGTGTATGTATGTGTGTGTTTATGTGTGTCGGTCAGTGTGTTTGTGTGTGTGTGTGTGTGTGTGTGTGTGTGTGTGTGTGTGTGTGTGTGTGTGTGTGTGTGTGTGTGTGTGTCTGTGTGTGTGTGTGTGTGTGTGTGTGTGTGTGTGTGTGTGTGTGTGTGTGTGTGTGTGTGTGTGTGTGTGTGTGTGCGCCTCTATTCCCTCTGTCTTATCCATCCTGTGAGCAGTCCTTTCCCCTTTTTTGTCTTTTCCTTCTTCCTTGTGGTAGCAAGTTAGCCTTTTAGTGTATTTATCCTGAAAACCAAAAAAGATGCTGAGTAATTCTGCTTGTTCATTGTACAGTGTTGTTCATTTTAAGTCATTTTTGTAACTGAAAGTGTTTCATTCATCCAAATAAAAACAGGAGACAAAATCTGTACAGATTAACATTGCCTCTCGTCTCTCTCTGCTTCTTGAACTATTTCTGTTTCTGTTTTCAGTTTACAATTATTTTTCATTTTTGCATTTCATTTCCTCCAGTACAGAATTACCCAGGCCGTCGTGACATTTTCTCACCACTAGATGGTAGTATACCTCTTTTTATTTTCTGTGGTACGTCATAAAAACAGA
>NC_044058.1:7934449-7974449 GCF_902167405.1 Gadus morhua
CAGTACCCTCTCTCTGCTCTCCTGCTCTCTAACCTACCCCTCCTCTCCCCTGCTTTCTCCCCTTGCTCCCCTCTCCTTGCCTTATCACTTCCCTCCTCCCCTCTCTGTCCTCTCTTACCCTTCTTTCTCCCCGACTCCCCCTATCTCCCGTTTACTCCACCTCCTCCCCCCTCTGCCCTCTCATCCCACCACTTTATCCACCCCTGTCCCACTCCTCTTTGTTCGCCCCTCTCTCCCCATTCTCTCCCTCCTCTCTTGCCCTTCTCTGCTACCCCCCCTTTCTCCTCATCTCCGCCTTTTACCCATCTCCTCCCTTCTCCCTCTCCTCTCCCTCTCTCCCCCCCCCCCCCCTTGCTGTCTGTATTACAGACTTGACACCCTGCCAGACTAGGGTTTAATATAACATACATTCTCAGCGCCTGCAGCCTCTCACGTTACCCTCTCTTTCCAAGCTCCCTCAGCCCCCCCCCCCCCATCCTCCCCCACACCCTACCCTCCCCCCAGTCCGCTCTCATATGGACACTGGTCCCTAGCTCTTTCCATACTTAACGCGCCGCAGAAGAAGCAGCTATTTGTTGTTGAATAGCTCCCTTATTGCCATGGTAATTCACCAGAATTAGAGTGGTTTTCTGGGCTTGGGGTTGGCTGATGAAAATAGTAACTCATGCTCCGTACGCTCCGTACAGAGCCGTCATTAAAAAGTCACGCTGTTAACACAAACTGTATGTGTGCACTGTCGCTCTGCAGACGTGGGTTAATGCCATGTGTGTATTATATGCATGGGCATGACTGTGGTCAGCCACACACACACACACACACACACGCCTAAGCCCATGTAACTTTAGAGTGGGTTGCAGCCAGAACAAAAGTCTGCATATGGCCTCGTTTTTTGTCTTTCTCTTTTTTTCCGTTGGAACCTTACTACCCTTCTCCCCCCCAGCTCTCCCCCCCCCCCAGCATCCTCCACCCCCCCCCTTCACATCCCCCTCTTCTTCACTTTCACTCGTCCTCCGCTGTCACCCGAACTTAGGCCAAGCAACCCCCATCCACTCCCCCAAACACCCCGAAAAAGGCCCAGTGCCCCAGCAGTACCCTTCTCACTGTGGTAATCCCATTAGTCTTGTGTGAATACCAGCTGGGGAGAGAGAGAGCAAGTGAGAGGGAGAGGGAGAGAGAAATTCAGAGAGCATGATTCAGAGAGAGAGGGTGAGAGGGATAGAGAGAGAAAGAGAGAGGGGGTGAGAGAGAGAGAGGGGGGGGGGGGGAGAGAGGGGTTGTGAGTGAGAGAGAGAGATTCAGAGAAAGAGGGTGAGGGAGGGAGAGAGAGAGAGAGAAAGAAAGAGAGATCCAGAGAAAGAGGGTGAGGGAGGGAGAGAGAGAGAGAGAGAAAGAAAGAGAGATTCAGAGAGAGAGGGTGAGGGAGGGAGGGAGAGAGGGTGGGATAAGGGTGAGAGAAATAGATAGAGAGAGGGTGAGAGAGAGAAAAGAGGTAAAAGTAAGTACTTGGTGTTTATTGTATACTGAGGGAATTTGAGTTTGTTGTCTCTGAGATGGTATAACTTTGTTTATATGCAAGTGGGGACTACTGAATAACTCCCGGGTGCCCAGTCAGACTTGAAGGATATTATTCCCTGGTGGTTCGTACGATGCCCCCAACAGCGAGTACACAGAGCCAGACAGAAAAAACCCAGAAAAAGAGGATTAAGAAAGACATAGAAAGAGAGACTCGCGGAGAGCGAGTGCAAGGGGAGGAGGTTTGGGGGGGGGGGGGGGGGGGAGAGGGAGGTAGAAATGGATGGAGATGCGCCTGACTGTGTTTCCTGACAGTTGGAGAGGCAAGCTTGAAAATAAACAACTTCTTTGACGACAAAGACCCCTTTGACTGCCCCCTTCCCTCTCTCTCCTTCTCTTCACTCTCATTCTCTTCAACTCCGCACTCACCCTCTCGCTCTCTCTCTCTCTCTCTCTCTCTCTCTCTCTCTCTCTCTCTCTCTCTCTCTCTCTCTCTCTCTCTCCCCCTCTCTCTCTCTCTCTCTCTCTCTCTCTCTCTCTCTCTCTCTCTCTCTCTCTCCCCCTCTCTCTCTCTCTCTCTCTCTCTCTCTCTCTCTCTCTCTCTCTCTCTCTCTCCGTCTAGTTTTGCTCCGGCCGTCTCACCCTTCCTTTCAGGGAGCATTCACCGTCACCCAACGGCACTTGTTGTCCTTTCAGCTGCCATCTTTTTCTTTCATCCTGCCTGCACCCCACACACCCCAACGCCCAACACCCTGACTCCCCCCCTCGCCCGAACCCCAAGTCTTTCTAAGAAACTACACTCGCCATCTCTCTCTTTCTTTCACTCTCTCTTAAACACACTTTCTTGCTCTTTCACTCTCTTTCTTTAACGCACTCTTTGCACTCTCTCTCTCTCTCTCTCTCTCTCTCTCTCTCTCTCTCTCTCTCTCTCTCTCTCTCTCTCTCTCTTTCTCTCTCTCTCTCTCTCTCTCTCTCTCTCTCTCTCTCTCTCTCTCTCTCTCTCTCTCTCTCTCTCTCTCTCCTCTCTCTCTCTCTCTCTCTCTCTCTCTCTCTCTCTCTCTCTCTCTCTCTCTCCCTCCCTCTCTCTCTCTCTTGAGAAGTTACGTTTTCTCCCGTTCCCCCCTCAAGGTCATCTGTCTGAGGAGCCAGAGCTGAACAAATGCTTAACTCTCCGGTCGTTCCACACACAAAAGCCTCTGTTCGTCATTATGTAAGGCCCTTCAGGAGGAATCAAGTCTAAGAT
This sequence comes from Gadus morhua, assembly GCF_902167405.1. Taxonomy (NCBI): domain Eukaryota; kingdom Metazoa; phylum Chordata; class Actinopteri; order Gadiformes; family Gadidae; genus Gadus; species Gadus morhua. Next base: position 7,937,205 of record NC_044058.1, read on the forward strand.
AAGCACAGCGCTTAAGTGGAATCACCGAATGAGGAGCACAAAGACAGAGATAGAGAGAGAGCGAGGGGTTGAGAGCATCAGAGAGAGAAGGTGAGGGAGAGGGAGTGTGTGCCCCTGTGTGTTTGTACATGTGTTCGCGCCGATCACACCGTGTGTGTCTACGTACATATTGGGACTCTGGGTGACTTGACGCCCTCTCCAGGAATCCTACACCATAATCCTGCCTACGGCCTCTTCCTCTGCTTTCTGAAATAGTTTTATGCATATAGACACACATACACACACTGTATGTGTGTGCATGTGGACGTTTTTCTGTGTGTATGTTTGTGTTTGTGTGTGGGTCTGTGAGTGTGTGTGTCTCTGTGTGCGTGTGTTTGTTTGCGTGTGTGGCTGTGTGTATGTGCGTGTTTGTGTGTGTGCTTCTGTTAGTGTCTGTGCGTGTGTATGTACCATGCCTGTGGTGGCACTGGTTAGTGGCCTATCACACCCATTGTCCACAGTAATTACACTGACTGAAGCCATCTGTGTTAGAGAAGTAGAGATCAGTTAGACCTGTGTGTGTTTGTGTGTGTTTCTGTGTGTAGAGCGGACTTGGATGGCAGTGCTTTGAAATCCAAGTCTCAATTTAGTAAACAAAAGAAAACATTCAAGGTTCAAGTAAAGTCTACATGCATATACAGTATATATGTGTATGTCAGAGTGTGTGTGTGTGTGTATATGTATGTGTGTTTGTCTGTGTTTGTGTGTATGTGTGCATCTGCGAGCGTATGTATACAGCATCAGATTGGATGGGCTGGGCCGGACGGACATGCCTGGATATGTATGAGTGTGTGTGTGTAGGTGCAGGTTGTGTGTAGACGTTCACCACATTTAAATTAAATTTGATAAGCTGTTTCTTTTCCAATAAGGTCGAGGGCCATTGTGCCACCAAAAGGCCCCTTTGAATCCATAAGATGCGTGTAACTTCCTGACGGACACGCATGTAGCGTTACCTATGTTGACCCAGTGTTGTGGACATGAAAGGTGAAAGAGGAGGGGAGGTCAGGCTGCACACAATACCATTGTGGGACAGGTTATGGGAAGAGGGCGTGAGTGTTGTGGTGTGAGGGGGTGTACACACGCACACACACACAGTTAAGTGACGCAATCTATGCTCTCCTTTCTCTCACTCTTTTTCTCTTTTTCTGCAGAGCGTCTTTCTGTCACTCTGATTAGGAACGGACACTGTCACACACAGAGGAGGACGGCGCTAAAAGGGGGATGGGCCAACACGATGGAGAGAGGAAGACAGCGATGGACAGAGAGAGAGGGCTGGGGGGGATGTGTGTGTTTGTATATGTGTGTGTGCGTGTGTGTGTGTTTATGGGGGGGGGGGGGGGGGGGGGGGGGGGGGGCGGGGGGGGGTCGGAAAAAGCGGGGTAGAAGATCGAAAACAGGCCGAAGTCTTTGTACTGGCAGGTTGGTTTCCCTGATGGTTAGTTGACAGCAGAGGGACATTGATCGCAGGGGATCTTCATCGCAATGAGCATCACAAGGGCACTGTAGGAAGGAAATAAGCGTTGATGTGAGACAATCTCAACCCCAAACACAAAACACCATTCAGTCATCAATCTCACAGTTACAGAAAATGTTGTCAATCACTGATTTAATCAACATTTTGTCAAGTGCATGCAATCAGAACATTTGGCTTCTACACTTTTTTTACAAACATTGAGAGTGCAACTTGTGCCTCTCAAAAAGCCCTTAACATGAGAGAGAGGGGGGGAAAGGGAGATAGAGAGGGAGCGAGAGAGAGAGAGAGACAGAGATGTGTGCATAGAGAATGAGGTGGCATTGGACGGCACCAGGAGGAAGAGGACGAGAGTGTGAGAGGTGTGATTGTGAGAGGAAGGTAGGATGAATGGAATAAGCACAGAATGGCATGGCAACCAAGTGATGACAGGAGTGGGAGCAAGAAGAGAAAGAGAGAGAGAGAGAGAGAGAGAGAGAGAGAGAGAGAGAGAGAGAGAGAGAGAGAGAGAGAGAGAGAGAGAGAGAGAGAGAGAGAGAGAGAGAGAGAGAGAGATCTGGGGGTGAGAGCGAAAGAGGAACAGAGAAGAAAAGGGCAACCAAGAGGTGGATAGTCAGACATGGAAAGGAGGAGGAGGAAGAGGAGGAGGAGGAAGAGGAGGAGGAAGAATAGGAGGGTGGAGGGGAGATGAAGGGTGTGGGCAAAAGCACTGTGATTATCGTTGCTCAGAATGTACTGTGCTGTAGATTTGCCAGTAAACACCATTTCCTCTCCGTTGGTAACAATAAAGTGTACACATGTCATCCAACACACACACACACACACACACACACACACACACACACACACCCACACACACACACACACACACACACACACACACACACACACACACACACACACACACACACACACACACACACACACACACACACACACATAATTACACACATAAAATAAACACACATTCACACAGAATTTGTTTATTACCTTCCTTCATTACTTACTGCAATATCTTTTTATTGATATTGTTTTTTGTTTTATTGTTATTATCATTTACTGTGGGAGAGAAGGTTGGGGGGAGAGTGTTTCAACTGTTGAATCTTGAATCTTAAAGCAAAGAAAAGCGGTACACGTAACCAAACCAACACAAACACAAGTACAAACGGGACATGAGCATGACACAGAGTTAGTCTCATTACTCAACCCAATTAGGGTGAGTTAGGACCTTCAGTCACAGTGATGGAGAATTGGTCTCATTCAGTGAGAGTTAGTGCCATCAAGGATAGAGGGCATGGCTGGATGTGTGTGTGTGTGTGTGTGTGTGTGTCTGTGTGTGCGTGTGTGTTGGTGTGTGTGTGTGTGTGTGTGTGTGTGTGTGTGTGTGTGTGTGTGTGTCTGTGTGTGTGTGTGTGCAGGTTGTGTGTAGAGTGGACAGACTCCCCCACACACACATACACACACACAAACACACACTGCTTATCTGGTTGGGCAGAATGGGTTTCCTGAGGTGGTCAGAGAATGGCCGTGGAGGTGGGACTGAGGGCGCATCCTGTTTGGAGATGACATGTCATGGAAACTGTCGTTATCAGGTGTTTACTTTGTTTCACTCCCGCTGGCATATCCTGTTGACAAGCCACAGCATTAGGTGTTTGTTTAGAATGCAGTGACTTACACAAATACACAAACAAACACAAACACACACAGACATGTACGTGTTTGTGTGTGTGCTTTTGCATGTGCATTTGTGTGTCTGTAGTGTGTGTACACAAACACATAACACGCACCAATTTCTCTTAAATGTGCAGTGCCATACGTGCAGGTGTGGGTGCGACAGAGAGCATCCAGGGGAGGAGATACACGTCATCTCCCATGCGTGAACCCACACACATTCAACATTCAACGTGACAACCTCTCATCATGCAGAAGCAGGCGGTCACAGAATGCTCCGGATGACAGTGTAGCCCTACAGGCCCGGATGAGACTGGCAGATCAAGTTTCTCATCAATGAGTTAATCCGGGGCTATTTGTTGTTGTTTTGGAACAGGCAAAGTGTGAAAAAGAATCTGCCCTGAGCTGTGATGTCGTTTTGCATGCGACGTGGCATTGCGGTTTACTTCCGGCGTATGGCTTGGGAGATAAAGTCGGACGCAGCCGGTTGGATGCACCTCAGTGGGTTGAAGAGCATGAGGAGGAAAGGACGTTTTATGCTCCGTGAGACAAAATGTACGACCGGATACAGGTTCATACCCATAATGCTAATGAGCTGACAAGCTCTCTTTCTGTGGCTGATAAGATATATACATATATATATATATATATATATATATATATATATATATATATATATATATATATATATATATATATGGAATTTATATATTATAGAAATGCTATGTGTGTGTGTATGTGTGCGTGTAGTTGTGTGTGCACACCTTGTAAATGTATTTAACCAGGAATTGGCTTATTGGTCAAATTTGTATAGAATTACGTCTGAATCCAACGGTTGTCGGAATGCCTAAAAGTTGTAGGCCTAGAATTAAAGCATCAAACAAGCTTTCCAAACAACACTTGTTGTTTGATGTTTCCGTTGCTAATCAGAGTTTCTTATGAAAACGAAGCTATGCTAATTCAAATAACCTACCGTAATTATCGTTATTGTAAATAAAGGATAATTGGAAAAGTGCTGCTGATTGACGTAAAATAATAAAGTGACGCGAACCTCTTTCCCTCGCGCGCGCATCTCTCTCAGTTCGTGGGACGCGGATCGTGATGTCACCGCAACAGTGTGGTTGTGGCGGTCACCAAGGCAACGCCGCGAGCTGCAGTGACGCCAGCCCAAGCTCGTGGTGAGTGGGCGTGACCCGCCCCTTTGCCCCCCCCCCTCCCTCCCTCCTGCCGTCCGTGTGGGCGGCCCCGCGCGCGGAAGACAGCGAGCGAAACACGACACCCAGAGCTCCGACAGAGGCACTGGGGGAGGAGAGAGAGTCGCGTTGTGTGAGTGAGTAGAAGAATAAAAAAAGTGTGGAGAAAGAGAGAGGTAGCCGTCTCGTTTCGGAATTTAACAGAGAAGAAATCATTTTGGCCGCGAGATGTCTAATAACGACGAAGATGCGGTCGAGGCGGAGTAAACGGCGACAGGACAGTTGAGTGAAAGTAGTTGTAAACAAGCGAAGGGACGAAGGGTTTGTTGGTTGTTCGGAGGAGTCGGGACGGCTGTACGCTTTTCCGCTACAACTTCTTCGGCGGATTGAACGCTGTGTCTGGACAGCGAGGTCTCGGCCGTTCAACTCAGTGGAAACAACCTGTCGGTGGGCTGAGGACAGGGTTAGCGAGGGAAGAGGCACCCAGGCGGCAGAAACTTTATTTGAGCTTCCTCGACGACTTCTTCTTCTTCATTTGGATCCAAAGGCTGAGACCAGACCGACTTTTTGTTCTCCAAGTCTCCGGAGGAATTCTCCCGACACTCTTCGGATCCTTGCCTGCAGTCTGACTTGATCAAAACAATGAAGACCCCCGGAGACACTGGTACGTAGAGACATTTTGGGTTGTGTGTTCTCCGCTACAGCCTACTGTCTGTGTATGTCTTCTCCGTTCAGTAACCCGTGGGCCAGCGTGGCTCTGCCGCCTTGCATTACTAACTTTTTTCAAAGAAGGGTAGCTCTAAAACATCCAAATTGTCTTAACAGTTAGTCTAATAATTAAATCAGTGTATTTCAATCTCTGCGCACACTAGTACAACTCAGACCTCTGAGGCGAATACCATGATTCCCGAGTAGATTAGATATGGAAAGCTCGAGTCTACTTAACTCTAGTTTAAGAGGAAGTGGTGTACAGTTGTAAATGTAGGATAATGTATCCTTAATGTATCCGCTTCACACTGAGAATCGTGACAATCTATTTCCCCACGTCGTTCACCTTTTTTTTTTTTTAAATAACTCACTACACAAAAAAATAAACTGAACGAAATGTGCGAGAGAGAGAGAGAGAGAGAGAGAGAGAGAGAGAGAGAGAGAGAGAGAGAGAGAGAGAGAGAGAGAGAGAGAGAGAGAGAGAGAGAGAGAGAGAGAGAGAGAGAGACGTGTTGCCACCAGAAAAGTTATTTCTTGTTGTCTCGGGATGATCGGACCTTTCCAGACATAGAAAGAGCTCTCTGATTAGCCCCAACAATATATTTGTCAGGTATGCCTGTCAGCAAACTTCAGTGAGGCCAGGGGGGCTTTCCAGTAGTCTGTCAGCTGAGCATTGTTTGTGTGAGAGAGGTTGAGTGTGTATCATTTATGAACCCGTGCGTTTCTCTTCAAAATCTAGGAAGTGTCCCTACAAGACACTCATAATGTCAACTAAGCAATTATTATTATTGAATTTTTTGGGGTGTCACAATAACACTATGCTTCTCATTTCTCGGAATTGATGCAGCATCATGGAAAACTACAATGTGTCCCTGTCTTACTCTGCACATTCATTGAATAAGTACTTTTTCTTTCAGGAGCACATTTCTCTTTAAGTCGTGCCTGGTAGGGAACACATTTGGCACCGGGCCATGTGTTGGTGACTGACTGGCTGACAAAGTGTGTGTGGGACGCTTTCCACTCTGGGTCGTTCCCCTCCCCCACCCTATCCCCTCCTGACTATACAGAGGCTTTACTCCGCCACCCCTCGACCACATTCCTGCACAACCCCTCCCTGGAGCAGCCGTCAGCCCGCGGTGGGGGCTATGACATCACACACATCCCACCACAAGTATCCCTTTTACTAGAAAGGCCGTGCTTGTCGTAGAAAGTAGGGTAGCAGTAGCAGGCCGTTGGAGAGTGGATGGGCCGGAGCGGTTCAGGGAGGGAACGGGCTAAAAGCTGACCCAGCCTGGCCTGTGTGTGTTTGGTGTTAGCGCGTGGTCTGTTGGTGTTATTTGCTTTGCAGATTATGTACATTTGTGCGGTACCCTAGAAGGAGCAGAGAAACCTGCACTGTGATCCGACCTTGGAACAAGCGTTAATTATCGGTTGTCACTTGTTGGTAAGTGTGTGGTTGACTGCTCTGCTGTTTAATTCTGTGGACACAAACACACGACTGAATGTTCTTCTGCAGTGCCATTAGCTTACCTACCGGCTACACTCTAATCCTCCACATGGGAGCCTTTAAATAGTAGAATTATTAAACTGCTGGGGGTTATCCTTCGCTGTGTGGTCCTGGTGGTGATGGGGGGGGGGGGGGGACCAGACAATCAGATCACTGGCGTTAACCCTGACTCAGTGTGGATTGTTTGATGCGGCGGACACAGACTGCAGGATGAGATCTGATATAAATAGGGTGTGTGGGTGGGTATGTATAGGATCAAAAAAATTTAATCATCTAACTGTTAATCTTGGAGGTGCGGGATTAGGTCTTGTCTTTGCTCGATAAGTCCTCTCTCTCTTTCTATCTATCTTTCCTGCTTAGTGCAGCGCTGCTTTACATTGCCCCCCCCTCCCCACTGTAAGCACACACACTCTATTCTGGGTCCTTCACCACTCAACTCATTACAACGCGTGGACAAGAGGATTTTCAGCCTTGAGCCAAAGAATGGATATGATTCAGAGGGATATGACCAGGTTGTGTCGTTTGTTACCATGGCGTAGTGACCGGGAAGGAAGCCAAGGTGTGCGTTTGAATCCTTCTTAGAAGTCACTTTTTCCCCCTCATCTTACAGGAAACTCAAACCAATCAGCGTTGTTTACCTGCCCTTTGTTGCAGCTGATTCATTCGTAAGATGTCCTCGGAGTATTGCTGTGGTCCACAGTGTGTGTGTGTGTGTTTGTGTGCATGTGTGAGTCATCTGATAGGCAATAAGGAACTAGTATCTGCTTTTCGTCGTCCTCCGGTAGTTTCAGCCTTCATTGTGGCTCAAAGGTTGTGCTAATGCTTCATTAAGTACAGGAGATGACTAGAGAACCCACGCACATTTAAAAACACACAAAACCACACACTGATAGACGCCCAACCATGCCATGAAATCTTTAACACTGTTGGCATTCTCACATCTCTCCACTTTTGTGCTTGTTTGTCATTTTCCACTTTTGCTTATTTTGAAAGTTACCATTACCACCACGTGTCTGTGCCGGTCTCTCTTTGCTGTGATGGGATAAGGATAAGGACTGGTGGGTGTGTGTCTTTGTGGGATGGAGGTGGTGTGTGTGTGTGTGTGTGTGTGTGTGTGTGTGTGTGTGTGTGTGTGTGTGTGTGTGTGTGTGTGTGTGTGTGTGTGTGTGTGTGTGTGTGTGTGTGTGTGTGTGTGTGTGTGTGTGTGTGTGTGGGGAGGAGTGGCGAGACAATGGTGCGGGCAGTGGGGCCAGGGACTCTCATTGTCCTCATAATGATGCAGAGCAGCTCATAGTTTGGTGGCGCTTTTGACAAGTGAAGAGACCTCACTCCGGCACGCCTGCGGAACTGAGTGTGTGAGAGAGCGGGATGGGGGGAGAGAGAGAGGTGGGAGGGCGGAGAGGGGGAGTGGATCCCCTTGTTGTCGGTGGTTCAGAAAAGGGGCCTGATGATGATTGCGTTCTTCCTCCTTTTGTGCCGCAACGCAAGACGGCGTCCAAATCCCCAATGGCCCCGCAGCGAAGAGATGATTGATGTGTCATATAGCTGTTTTACTAGTTAGCCTAGATTCACAGGCACACACACACACACACACACACCTTATGATGTGACACAGCAGGGGACTGAAGGGTAGCTAATGGCTTTGAGAATTAGAGGAATCTTTTTTAAATGACTAAAGATAATACAACGTAATAAGTATACCAGTTCTTTAGTGGGCTGATACCGTACTGATCTAATTTGTTGTTCATGAGTGGATATCTCAATATGTATCTATAGAAACTTTAAACATGCCTCCCAAGCATCAAGGAAAACTATTTGACCCATAAATCCAGCTTCGGTTTGTCTTGTTGTTTGGGTTGCTTCCAGGCCCGCCATCTTTGTGTCTATGTACTGATATGTACGTTTTCACTGTATTGACGAGGACAGTGATTTCAGTTATCTCTAGAAACCATTCACACTACTGAATCAACAAACCATTACATGATCCTCTTGGGGCCAACCTGTTTTGTCAGTTATATTAATACCCTGTAATAAACGTATTTCTAAACTACTTCTAGTATATATCTCCTTCGATATAAATGTATATTTGTATTTTTATCCAGCACTTTTGATCTTTCAGGAATAGTTTGGCCGGATTAGGCAGTGACTGCTGGCGATTTCCCTAATTTCACTCTTTCTTACTCTTGTGTTTTTCCGTGCAGCTGACAATTCAATTGTTGAACTTGAACTTGAATGAAATGGCACTGTGGCCAGGATCAACTCACACCACTCACACAAATGCACCCAGAATGCTTTGGTCAGTCTCTCAAAAAACGAGTTGGCCAACCTTTTGAAATATTCTAGGGAGGCATCAACGGACTCTTATGAAATACGTAGTAAGAGAAAAACTCAAAGAAAAGCGGATGTCTCTTTTGCTTACTTGGCGCCAATCAGACAAGCCTTCAATTCTGAACGCTGCGTCGCCGGTTGACAAATGACCTCTGGTGCCGAGGACTACAGCTGTGGACATCTCTGTATTTAGTCAGGAATGCAGCTAAAAAGTGAACAATGTGTTCAGCCACTCAATACTAATGGCCCAACGCACCATTAGGCCGGGGCTCTGTGGACCAGGGCCGGTCAGCAAGGCAGGGTTACCCTTGACCGCCTGTCTGCCTCTGACCGCTGTCCGGCCGGGGCTTCCGCCGGCCCCCCTCCCCCCCCCCCCCCCATCCACAGTGAGCAACACATTAGGGCCACCACTGGTCAATGACCCGCATGGATTACCTCTCAGACAGATACCCGGGCAGGGGGCAGCCGATAAGAGATACCTCCCTCCCCACTAAAAAAAACCCTCAAAAGGTCAATAATGTTAACCTGTTATTCTTTTAACGATATGAAACCGCTGGACATTTATTAGCCAGCTGTGTGTTTGTATGTTTGTCAGTGACTGTATGCGTGTTGTGAGCACATTTATACTTGTTCTTTACCTATAAGAAGGGCTTTTTTTTTCTTTATTCCCATTGCTAAAGCGTATGTTAGTATTCAGCCAGCCTATCGTAAAGGACGTTGATGCATTGGCTTCTCATTTGACACAACGCATGAGTGACTATTGATAGATCATTGTAATGATTTATTTTGTTTGGGGGGTGGGTGGGACATGTGTGAATGCGAACCACATGCGCAGGCACACACACATCGCACACACACATTTGTGCATGTGCACACGCACACTGCAGCTTTTTATTGGAATTCTTGGACCTCCCACATTCCTGCTTAGAAGGCTAATAGTTGCCGTGTGTGCTGCATTACATTCAGAGGGGAAAACACAACAGTCACTATCTCACCAAGCCTTCCCTCAGCAAATACTCATAGCGACGTGCAAAGGCATGCACGCCTTCAAACACAGACACATTTTAACTACCTCCAAAGCATGGTTGAACCCGGCCCGAGACAAAACAGCCCACATACACTCACTACAGTCAAACAAAACCATTATTAGATCAAATTCCTTTCGTCTGCCATGTAGTAGAAATACAATTCAACATTGATCCATGCATGTTGCTTTTGTTCAAATCCTCAGGAGAGGGCTATGAGGGTTGTCGCTCCTACTGCCAGGAACACTTTAAACCTGTTCTGTTTGGATTTTATGCCTTTACACCTGAAACTGGATGAGAAGAACCAGGACTTACCTGTTCAGTGGCCTTAAAAGACTGTTTCAATGTACACCTCCTGTCTTAGTCCTGCAAAACCGGGAAAGGGATGTGACTAGCTCTAGTATTATGGCTTAAATCGGTATGCATGACAAGTCAGGAAATGCAGCATGAAACAATTCAGATTAGAAAAGAAAGTTATTTTTCCAAATTCAAAAGCTGCGTTTGCGGTATGTGAGTGTGTGTTGGTATTTATTGTAACATAGTACAGGCCAGGGAGTTAACTCAGGCACATTGTTGTAGCAGTTACTCAAGTTTGTCTGAAGTCACGTCAAGCCTGAAAGTATGAGGAGATGAGATCAGTATACTTTGTGTCACAAAGGGTACACACACACACACACACACACACACACACACACACACACACACACACACACACACACACACACACACACACACACACACACACACACACACTGGGTGTTGTGTACTTAGTGTAATTAATACCCCTGATCTTCTCCCATTATTTATAGTAGTTTAGGTCACTCTGAGATCCCAGAGTGCTGTGTTAATGTGTTGCATCCCAGTCGTGATCAGAACAACAGGATTGGGCATTGTCTATGGCTTTAGCTCTACCTCAGATAACCTGGAATCTGAACTTCAGGATTGGGATTATTGACTTTTACTCTATCATACTTTAGAAGTATCTATTTTTCTTCATTCATTTTAATTAATGTAAGACCACAAGTCCAACACACTGCGTGTGAGTCTGTTACTTTGTGAAGTTGTGTGTTTCTCCATTTTCGCCATGTCCACAGTTTATGTGTGTGTGTATGTGTGTGTGTGTGTGTGAGTGTGTGAGAGAGTCAGTGGGCAGGGTCCGTCCCTGTATCAGCGGGGAGGGTGCAGTGGTCCTCACCCCTGTCTCACCCCTGTGGTCCGGTGCAGTCCTCAGACCCTGCCTGCAGAAAGTCAGCAGTGTTGGAATAGTTCCCCTCGCTATTTTTATCTGGGAATCTGCCTGTTCGCCTGACCCAGGGAGAGAGCGATTGGAGGAGGGCAAATATCTGATCTAATTTCAGGGGATGGGAAGTCACCAAATGCACTTCTCAGGCAGCTGGATAGTGGCGTGTGTGTGTGTGTGTGTGTGTGTGTGTGTGTGTGTGTGTGTGTGTGTGTGTGTGTGTGTGTGTGTGTGTGTGTGTGTGTGTGTGTGTGTGTGTGTGTGTGTGTGTGTGTGCGGGGGAAAGGGTATGGCTGTTTGCGAGAGTGTGTTTGGCAGTGGGTATTTTGGAGTGTGTGTTGGTGGGTGTGTGTGTGGTTGTACACTTGGCAGTCGTATCTTGAAATGCCGCCTGGCGCCACCTTTAACTTTCTCTCTCTTTTGACTCCTTTTGACTCGCTCCCTCTTTCTTTCTCGCTCTCCCTCTTTATTTCCCCTCTACATTCCCCCTCTCTTTTCTCCCCTCTCTATTCACCCCATGTAAAGAATTTGAGATCACATTGAAGTAGTTTTCTTTTTGCCATCTCTCTAACTAATTCTGTGTGACTCTCTGTATCTCTCTTTCTCTGTATCTTACTTGCTCTCTCTTAATATTTTCCATGTACAGACTTGTCGTGCATGTCATTCAGTGCGTTGGACTTTGAGCCAACTTTGTGTTGGAGAACGAGAGACTGACTGAGTAGGCAGAGTGAGAAAGAAAGGTGTGTGTGTGTGTGTGTGTGTGTGTGTGTGTTGTACCTCAAAGATACTCCCAGAAAACAATCATTTGTTTTGCGCACAGCCGCCCAGACCTCTCATCTGAAACATTTAAACACTTCCCTTGTGTATTAAATACACATATTCAATTAAAAGCTAGCCAGCTCTGTCTTAAATCCAGGGCAGTGGCGTGTCCCACACAAACAGAGCTGCTGCTTCTTCTTCTGCGCTTCCATGTGTGGTTGTGTATGTTTGTGTATTCAGCCACTTCAGCCACAGCCTAATTGCCAGCCGAGAAAGGCCTTCTGTTTGTCAGGGATAGCACCAGTGAACTTTGAATGTTTAGTTTGCTCTGCTCCATGCTCACAAAAACTTGCAGGTGCGTCATGAACATTTGTGTGTGTGTCTGATACATTTAACAAGGACATCCTCTGTCTTCTATCAGTGGCGACTGATGGATGTTGATTCTCCATTTGGGTGATCGGAAGTGTGGGCATCGTCTGGGGAACCCACGCACGCGTATGGTGGGATCGTTGCCAACTTTGCCTGGATTTATTGGCTTTGTCTATGATCTATATCCTGCAGAACGCTACCTTTCTACACCGCTCCTCTATACCGCTCCCCTCTATACCGCTCCTCTCTATACCTTGACTCCACTCGCTCGACCCATCCCTATGCTCCCCCCCCCCCCCCCATACCCCTCCATTGCTTGGCCATCATTTCTGTGTCACCAATCCATGAGCCAGTCCCCTGTGGCCTCTCCTCTTCCATTAGCTTCCTCCCCTACCTCCTCCTCTTCCTCCAGATCACTCAACCCCTACTCCCCAGCCTCTCTCTCTCGCTCTCGCTCTCTTGCTCTATCTCGCTCTCTCTCTCTCTTCCTCTTCCCCACCATCCTTCTTTACATTCTAGCTTTTCCAACATGGCCGCTGCAGTACAGAAACCTGTTTGCCCTTGACCAGTCCTGGCCTTGGGAAGGGGTTGTTGATAAACCCTGAAACTACAATCTGTCATTAATTAAGTCTGCTGTTGTTTCTACACATTCACACACTCAAAGTATCAAGTCCAACCGCTAACAGATTTCCTTAATGATTAGTCATAGAGAACTTGACTTTGACTTTACTTGCTCATCTTAAATGCAAATGAGTTCCCGCGCGCGTACAATCACAGTCACACTCAAACCAAAACACACACATAGACACTCGGAGGCTCTCCATCATTCCCCAGGCTCCTGAGGGAGGATGTGATGGGAGTGACTCGCTCTCACTGCAGGACAAACATCAGACCCCGCTTGTTTCAGCCATCAGTCATCGGCTACTTTAAATCATAAGACTTCCCTCCTTCAGGACACTGGTGTTTTCCAAAGTGTGTTTTCCAAAGTGTGTGTGTGTGTGTGTGTGTGTGTGTGTGTGTGTGTGTGTGTGTGTGTGTGTGTGTGTGTGTGTGTGTGTGTGTGTGTGTTGGCCTGAGAGAGGCTGAATAATACATGGTATCATTGGATAAGTATTTATAGGGAAGCAACGTAATTAAACTTTTATGACAAAACTGGTCTTCGGTGCTGCCTAGCATATAGCATATCCTGTTCCTTTCCCGCTGAACGCAGCATGCAGCCACACACACGCATGCCTGCACACACGGGCATTCACATACACACATTCACATGCACTATCCCAGCGGCCCACCAGTCCAGCTCACTAATCCCATTACTACTATAGAAGACCATTCCTCCCAATTGTATATCTTTCTTAGTAAACCCGCTTGTTTCTTTCCTACGCCATATGCAGATGGTAAATCCTCCTAATCTTACTATAATACTTCTACTCTAATACCACTGACATCTGGGAAAGACATCTTAATAATTGTTCTATATCTTTATGTTTATCCGCTATATGTCTCTTTCCTTCAGATATTTACCGTTTAGAGAGGTTTGTTTGCATCCCGGCCTCCAACTACGTACTCTAATCTTCTGTCTCATCTCCACAGTGGCATTCGCAAACCTGAATGCCTGCTGTTGTTTTTGTAACTTGTAATCCCTTCCTCTCCGTCTCTTCCCATACATTCTGATGAGGGCTTTCCAATCTCACACTGCCCTTTTCCTCCATCCCAAATATTTACATTCTCCCTCTACTCTGGTTGGCTGGGCATGACATCTGCTACAAGCAGCTTGACAATCCCTGTGTGTGTGTGTGTGTGTGTGTGTGTGTGTGTGTGTGTGCGTGTGCGTGTGCGTGCATGCGTGTGCAGTAGTCCTGCTCTGGGTCATATTACTTTTATCCATTTTTAGAATCGGACGAGGCCATGTATGATATAACGACCGGGCAGGCTCATGCACACACACACACAGTGAGTGTTGTTTCAGGGGATTACAGCGTTTGATGAGAACAGTGAGCTGAAACCCCTGACTAGACTCCTGTGTGAGTGCGTGTCTATGTGAGTAGGGAAAAATGTGGCAGTAGAAGTTAAGGAGGTAGATGTAAGTTCACAAGGACATCAACTCGGAGTCACGTGAAAATGCAAGGAGCCGTTAGCCTAGCCTTGCTTAGCCTAGCCACGGCTGAGATGGAGAGACAGAGACACGGTGTGGCACCTCCCATGAAAACAAGAAGAAAACGAGTTGTAAGCACATGTAACGGCGTGCGGGAGGTATGCTAATGTAACGCCGGGCATGCATTACATGGGTAACAGTGTGCCACTGTGCGAGAAGGGTAGTGCTGGATGAATCAGGGGTCTGTTCAGCGGGAGGTTGTAGCGTTTGGCAGGGCAAGTGTGCAGGTCGCTAGGACTCCGGGAGTCCTCCTGAATCATTTCTGTCCCACAGTGCAGATTTCCTTTTAATGCGTTGGAGGCCCCGGCGCTGTGCCTTCTTGTTGTTCCCTCCCCGGCTTCACCTTGAAGCCGGGGAGCCCAGGCATCGGTTATATACAACTTTTAGGAAAATCGTTTTTTATTTCAGGGCTTTTTTATTTTTTATGTGCTGCTACATCACCTAGACCTACACCTGCCTCGTGCTGCCCACTCACTCACACCACACACACTGGGGTCTTTGTGCTGCATTCTCAAACACCAGCCAACCACATGCACGCACGCACACACACAAACGTGCGCACGCTCCCATACACACACGCGCTCCCATACACAGCGTCCCTCCAGCTGGCACTGAGGCTGTGTGTGTTTGTATGCGTGTGGGTGTTCTCCTGGGAAGGTATTATACTTGTCTGACCCAAGTATTAGCATGTTGCCTCACAAAGCTACATAGAATGTGTGTGTGTCATTAATGTTGAAATGCAGAAGGCGAAGATGCCTCATGGATCTATGTCACATCTATTGTGTGTGCGCACATTTCGAGGAGTGATCAGGTTTGGCATTGTACAGCTGTAATGCATCCAAGTTGTGTCTGAACGGGGAATCCCCCAGTCCACCCTACACCTGGGAACACTAATCTGATGTGAGCAATGAGTACTTTTAAAAGGTACGCAAGACAATGGATTACATGCCTGTGTGCTTGCATTTGAGTGTGTGTGGTTGATCAGGGAATGTCCAACCTCCTCTCCTCTCCTGGCCCAAAGTTGCATTGAGTAAGGAATGACCTCATGTTGTGTACATGTTATACACTGTGCAGAATAATCAGTGTTTGTCCACGCAGCAACTTACATAACCCCGTCCAACAGTACGCTGGAAGAGGGATAAAGTTCACGACTATCTCTCACATTGGGTTCCCTCTCTCTCAATGTGCCAGCTCACTTCCTTCCTCACTCATTTTTCTTCCTATTTATTAATGAATGTCCTGTCTCTCTCTCTGACTCTCTATCTCTGTCAGGCACTCTCTCTCTCTTCCTCCCTCCCTCCTGCCATCTCTCCACCTTGCCCTATGCCTCTTTGTTTGAAGAAGAGCGGTGCTGTACGGAAATATTGGAGGCCTTTCTGCCCTTTGAAACTCTTTGATCAGACGCTTTGATTTTGACGGCCCTGGCCACACACCCTTTTCCTTTCATGAAATAAAGCAGCGGATAGATTTTGGCGTTGGCGTTGCTAAATCAGAACAGATGTAAGAATCCAGTGTTTTAATTTCACATCACAGCACAAAGACTAACCCACATCCTCTTTGTGATAAAGATACATCCACGAGAAGGTAAAAGTGCCACTCGCTCTTAGTAAGGTAACCTTTATCACAAAAGATTCATGTTGGTTCCCTATAGCTCCCCTTCTGCATTATTAGTGATTTATTGTTATGATATGAATGTTGTCAGGTTTATGAGGTAGTTATTAAATAAAGTTAACCAAAGTACATCTGTGAGCATAAGAGCCGTCCCGAAAACACTGAGGACCTGTTTTCTCTCAGACCTGTGTCATTTACAAGCTAGGAAGAATCAGTGTGAGACTGGCTGCCTTTAAACCTCTCTTCCTGGATAACTGGCCTACTGTCAGTGAAGGTTACACGACAGCGGAAATGGTTATGGCCGTGCAGATGAGGAGTACCTGAATAAAGAACATCAGACATCCACTGATGATCAACACCTACAAGAATAAACCCGACAGTACCATTGTCAAGGCTCATCTCTGGTCTAGAGTACAGAATTGAAATGACAGCATCAGTTCAACAATCACTATACCTCTGAATTCATTCGCTAAAATCATGAGAGGGAGGGATTTTATATTCAGTATCAGCAAAACAGTGATTTAGTTGTAGGTACAACCAGGCCGCAAGACTGAGGCGGAGTGATGCAAGTCCCAGTCCTGTTTACTCTGCACATCAGCATTCATTGAAGGCCCAAGACAATGATTCGGTCTGAGCTCACGTTTCAATTGAAAGAGCAGCATGGAACATTAACATTGTCAAAGAACGTTGAACAATTCACAAATTGTGACAGAAAATAGGACACAAGTAGTGTAGGACATTAACGTCAATATAAAAATTTAACAAAGAAACATCTCTCCCCCCACCTCCTCCCCTCTCTCTGTGAGGTTACAACATTACCAGTCTCTATCCTCCTCGCTGCCTGGCTCTTGCATAACCGCCAGCCGGATTTGCGCCAGCTGAGAGAGAGAGAGAGAGACTGACTGACTGACTGACTGACTGACTGACTGACTGACTGACTGACTGACTGACTGACTGACTGACTAGTGTGATCTATGCTTGTGCCTCTGTGCCTATGTGTGTCTATCAGCGTGTGCTGTCTCAACAGGCAGCACGGATAATCACTGTTTATCCCCCAGTTAGCATTGGGCTGCCAGGAGAGAGCACGCGCCTACCGCACGGCCAAACACAAACACGCACAACAGGGGAGACTGTGATGATGTACAAATTTGGACATTGAGGCCAAAAGCTCTCACAGAAGAGCAGGGACCACGAGCCTACTTGGCCTCACTTCTACTTTAAAGGGCTTGCACGGCGATACGCGCGGAGACACACACACAACAAGGCACGCAGAGAAACATGAATTGAAGAACAAAGCTAAGGCCTGGGGAAGTGAAGGTTATTTTCTTGTTCTCGCTCTCTCCCCCTCTATTTTACTCTCGCTCTCTATCTCTCACTCCCTCTTAAATGGACAATGCACCGGCTGGTTACGGTGTCGGGCGAGGTGAGAGTTACGTAAGGATGATCAACGCCACCTAATCAGCTTTAGGAGGTCCACTTAACGAGCTGAGGTAGGCAGGGAGGGAGAAGGTGGAGGGACGGAGCAGTGGGGGGTTGTGGCAAGGGCAGTGGAATACAGAGAATATGGGTGAGTGGCTACAGAACCGAAGAGGGGGAAATAAGTGGAGTATAGGAGAAAAAGAAAAAATATGCAGTAACACTGCATGTGTCCAGCCATTGTGTCTCTCACTCACTCGCACGTTATGCACTGCTCTCTTTGTCACTCACAAAACGGACTCCCATGCTGGTGTGTGTGTGTGTGTGTGTGTGTGTGTGTGTGTGTGTGTGTGTGTGTGTGTGTGTGTGTGTGTGTGTGTGTGTGTGTGTGTGTGTGTGTGTGTGTGTGTGTGTGTGTGTGTGTGTGGGGGGTTGTAGGCAAATAGAGCTTGCAGATGTGTACTTGCAGTCACTGCCCCTTATGTATGCACTAATATGGGTCAAAGGACAGGCTCATACTCCTGCCTGTGTGCACTTGCAACTGGTGTGTGTGTGTCATTCTGTGGATGTCTGTAGAGGTAAAGCAGGACTAGAGAGTACAAGACGTGCGTGTGTGTGCTGCGTACACAAAACGATTTGATTCTGAGTGACGGTTGCTTATTGCCATACCAACAGTGCTCTGACCTTTCTCTGAGCAATTAAAGCCACTAACAGGCTCTCTGAAGTACAACTCCTTTGTTTAAAGTACTGCATACACAGCTTCTACTGAATTATAGCATTTGCGGTGCTCTGACAATTTCATTTTTGGTTCTTGCTCACGGTGTGTTTAGGATTCTTGTTTTAAACGGCAAGTCTCAGTTGAAGTCCATTCCTTCTTGGATGCCTTCTGATGGTAGGGCACAGCATTTACAAAACCACAAAGCTCATATTTGTTAGCATTCTCTGAGGGAAATTGGGCTTAATTATAATCTTCTTGGTGATTTCACATTCTCCTCCATCGTGATGGCAGACATGTTGGTCTGCTGCCTGTGCAGCCACCAAGACAGTGGTGCTCCAACTTGTGGGGATCTAGTGATAGAAAATGTATTGGCTGCTTTACGATATTCCCAACTAATGAAGTCATGATGCTGATATTGATGAGATGTTTTCGCATAATTGCACAGCCTTAACACACTGCTCAGGGCGTAACTTCTGATGGGCATTTCATATTATTTCTGGCATCTTTATGGGAAAACAATTTTTAAATAACAGTTAGTTGCAGCTGCAACACACACAAACACGCATGCATGCACATACGTGCGCGTACACACACACAGACAGAATAGTGTGGACGTAGACAGGGCTTTTGGTCTTTCAATGTGGCTAAATTTAGCGACGGCAGAATAATGGCAGGAAAAGGCTCAGGCCTGGACTGAGGGGGGAGTGAGGGAGGGAGGGATGGATGGAGGGGAGACGAGAAGCAGAGGAAGGAATCCGTTGCCGGCACTGGGTAAAATGGCGTGTATTTCTGGCGTGTTGCGTGCACCCTGCTGACGCACTGGGGCCACTGGGGGCTCAAACAAAGTCAACAAAAACCTGTGTGTGTGTGTGTGTGTGTGTGTGTGTGTGTGTGTGTGTGTGTGTGTGTGTGTGTGTGTGTGTGTGTGTGTGTGTGTGTGTGTGTGTGTGTGTGTGTGTGTGTGACGCGCATGGCGGGAACATATTGCTCCTAGCAAACTGCAGACGAGGGACGATGAAGAGGTGGGTAGCGGCGCTGGGGTCGCTGAGCCGTGCCCAAGAGAGGGAGGCGCTGCAGCCACGCACACAGAGAAGTGGGTCAGGAAAACATTCTCACCACAAAGTCATCAGGATGCTCCTTTTGCACTTTTTTGTTTACAGACCATAATGTTTGTAATACTTTGTCAGCATGGTGTCCCCCGGTCTGGGAATGGTGGGATTCCATTTCTGTCTTTCACTCCAACGTGTGTTTTCAACAGCCGCTGCCCGCTCTCTATAAACATGGAAAATGGTCTTCTTCATATTTAGTTATTTGTTATTTGTTATGGTATTATATGGTATTTTAAGATTATTGTATTTATGGGGGCTAGCGCTGTCTTGGCAGTCAGAAGTGTACACAAAAAAAAAAAGGGTTAAACTATGCAAATAAATGACTGGTAGTCAACTGCCGAATAACTAACTATTGTATGTTCAGACTGTTTCCAGTCTTTGATGCTCAAATAAAACATTGGGAACCAAATGCAACTAATGTGTTAATCTGTAACAGCTATTGGATGGGGTTAACACTCAAAGCATGTTTGTTTTCATAGTAGTATTAGAAGTTTAATTACGTTCATGCGAAAGCCAGCCTTCCTCTACCATTGTCATCCCTTTCTCTAAACTACTTAGTTCGTACCTATCTTTGGCCCAAAAGTAAAATCGTTTGATCTAGGGAGTACCTGAGTGTCTTCATTAAAAAAAAAACGTTCATAGTATAGTTGTTAACAAAAGAGAGGACGCAGAAGCTTGTTTCAAACGGCCAAGATTAGGGTTTGCGCCCGAATAAAAGACATGATGTATGCAAAACGAGGTTGAAACGTATCAAAGGACGAACCCACGTTTCCTCTCCCAGGCCGTGGTGATGCAAGGCCTGGGCGGCAGCCTGCTCCGGCCATAATCAGAGTAATGACCCGTCCATTAGTGCTGCGGAGGCTGGAAATTGCTCCCAGCCTCGGTGTCACCTTTTCCCCCAGGCGGCAGGAAGGTGTCAGGGACAACAGATCCTGTTGGTAGGCCTCTCCGCTCCCCTGTTTACTCATCACCCCGGGGGGCTGTTTAGAAAGACGGGACACTGGCTCTCTCCACCCTCAGACCCAGCCTTTCCCAGAGGCACACCCACTGTGTGTGTGTGTGTGTGTGTGTGTGTGTGTGTGTGTGTGTGTGTGTGTGTGTGTGTGTGTGTGTGTGTGTGTGTGTGTGTGTGTGTGTGTGTGTGTGTGTGTGTGTGTGTGTGCACCCCCATGTCTCCATGTGTGTGAGTCTGCATATCTGTGTGTGTGCGTGTGAGGGGTGTAATATAGATGGTGAGTATCGCCATGCAAGTTGTCGCAAGAATAGTGAGAACAACAGCTCTCCCCAGGGCCGGTTACCAACCCCTTACTCACGTGGAGTTGAAACAACACTTCAGCACTCATAACAAGACCTACACACGCACGCACGCGTACACAAACACACACACACGCAAAGCATATTATACTTGCTGAGAACACTTTAGTGACTTGTAATTCTTATTTTTAGGTTGCATTCAGCGGGACACTGCCTACATGTTAGGGTTTATTCAATATTTCAAAGGTGTCAGTCAAATATACCCCCCTAGCTGGAAATGAGGGCCGAATCCACTATCCTGTTATGACTGATTGTTCAGGTCAGGTGGCCGTATCCCTCTCTTCCACCAACCTCCAGCCTTGGTCTCTGCACCCTGCTCTCAGAATGGTAATCTGTGTTGGAATGTGCTGGCTTCAGACAAAGCATGCCTGGCCCCAGTAGTGATGCACAACATGTCCAAGTCATGCGCCTACTCCAGTATGAATTACTATGAAAAATATCCACCTGCAGACACTGCATTGCGATATTGACAGTCACATTCTTGCATTTATTTGTTTGCATATAATACATATAAATGGTGAGGTTAACATCGGTAGAATGTGTTGAGCCTACGTATGCTAACCTTCGTTGAAAGGTCCACAGTAGGAGAGCCAGTGGGTGTCTGTTTAACACAGTTGGATTGAAAATACAAAAATACCAGTCACGACACCTCAATCGCTAACATAGGCCTGCAGCCGCGTGACCAAAAAAATCATCTGCTTCATAACGTTGTTAACATGGACCTCCGTGTTTAGAGAGAGTGAGAGAGAGAGCTGTAACATTATTCTCTGCGTGGCATGTTGTGTTTAGTTGTTGTCGTGCCAGGTTGTTACCGAAGTGCTGCTGGGCTTGGTTTAATTCTTACGTGTGGGTCACCTTGAGCCTCACGGGGTGAAACTGTTCTCTCTCATCCCGTGTGCACACACACACACTCACGAACTGACACACACACACACACAAACTTGTGCACGCAGACACAGATACACACAAACACTCACTCACATAAACACACACACACGCACATGCACACGCACGCACACACACACACACAGAGAGAGAGAAAAACACAAAAACTGACGCGCACACACAAACAATTACGGACACGCACACACAAGGACACGCTTGCGTCCGCACATACTTTCTCTGCTGTGCTGCTCAGAACTCTCTCTTCACGACTACCTGTTGCTGGCAGATTGCAGCTCTTCTCCTCATTTCTCTCTCTCTCTCTCTGTCTCTGTCTCTGTCTCTGTTCTCTCCCTCTCTCCGCTCCCCTTTCTAATAACTGTTCTATTTGAGTCCATGTTCTAGGCTTGAAATGATTAATTGTCGTTTATGCATTATTTTTTTGTTCTGTTTGTTTCTGGGGTTTATTTTTAGGGCCTTAAGTGTCTGGTTGCTAGGAGACTGTGTCCAAGAGAGACGAGAGAGGGAGAAGCGAGGGAACAGAGCATAGTTAGCCTTGTGAAGGCTGTATCACAAACACGCTCACGTACTGAGTCAGCACTGACTGACTGACACACACACACACACACACACACACACACACACACACACACACACACACACACACACACACACACACACACACACACACACACACACACACACACACACACACACACACACTAAATGTACACATCCCGGCTGCCTCCGTGGATAGCTGTTATTGTGAACTTGTTTTCCAGGTGTGTGTGACTTGTCCTTCCCCCTGTACTGCTTGTCCCTGTGTTTGTACACACGTGTTTCCCCGCTGCACAAGCACCTTCCCCGAGCACGCGCGCACCACCTCCGGCGAGCGTCTGTCTTGAGTGTCGTTGCTCATGATGTAACTGCCCACCCATTCTCTCATCAAAAACACATTCGCTCAAGTTCAACCGGTGCCCAAGCACCATGTGTCCCCACTTTCTTGCTCAGTTTGACATTTCAAGCAGTTTTTCACCCTTCCGTTTAGGAATTATCCATCCGTTACCAAGGGCACATCCCTCCTCCTGAGCAGCATGGCAGGATGTGTTGTTTTTAAGTGAACAGTTGCCCAATCAAATACCCTGTTCGCCTGTTGGTCTGCGCTGGGTCGGACGGTCTCCTGGTGTAAAAGGATTGGCAGCAGTAGAATTAAAGAAAGAATTAAAGACGTACTGGAATACATCTGAAGCACGCGTGCACACACGCACGCACGCGCGCGCGGGCGCACACGCACACGCACACACACACAGGAAACAGACCTGTTGTTGTGGTACATAACAGTTGCTGATTTCCTGTCCTGCTCTAAGTGGCACATTCCAGGAAACTCTCCCACTGTAGTGCCACCCAACTCTCTCTCACACACACACACACACACACACACACACACACACACACACACACACACACACACACACACACACACACACACACACACACACACACACACACACACACACACACACACAGCAGAGAGGGCGAGCTGAAAATGTGTTGCTCTTTGGCCACCCCTCATTGTCATCCTAGCAGATGACCCCGCAGCCCGTGTGGAGGTAGGGAGTGCAAGCGATGTGCTGCTGGAGGTGAAGTGTTAAAAGGCTGCTTTGTGCCAGGCGCTTGGCCCGAGCAGTCCATTAACGGTGGGCTGTGATCTTCAGGGAGAGCGGGTGGGCCAGTGGGCCGCTGGGGCACAGGAAGGCCCATCTGGAGGTTGATGGGGAGGGGGGTGACGGAGGCGCCTGTGGTGGACTGTTGCATCTATGTGTCAGGCCTCACTTGTCACAAGTTGACTTGGATCAGAGCTATGGGACGACCTTGAGAAAATTCACATGTCTATATTTGATCTGTTGGGTTTTTGTATAAATATATTTCATGTACTTATTCCTCATCAAAGCCGGTCTAAAGCATTTTATTTTAGCAGCACTTTGTAGATTTAGTACTTGTATGTCATTTGAGTATTTTGTATGTATTTGTTTTCTGATGTCAAAATGTAGGTTCTCTATGTTGGATTCAGCAGAAAGGCTGCTCCCATGAAGAGGAACGCGAGGTGGGATAGAAAGATTGCTTTAAGATATCGGTAAAGCTAACCCAGTAGCTCTAGTAGCGGCAGTAGCTCAGGAGGTAGAGCGGGTTGGCTGGTAACCTGAAGGTTGTTGGTTCGATCCCCGGCTCCTCCTAGCTGAGTGTCGAGGTGTCCTTGAGCAAGGTACCTAACCCTGACTGTTAGCTCCCGACGAGATGGCTGTCGCCTTGCATGGTTAACTCCGCCGTCGGTGCGTGAATGTGTGCGTGAATGGTGAATGTGAGGCAATATTGTAAAGCGCTTTGAGTGGCCAATGGTTAGAAAAGCGCTATATAAATCCAGTCCATTTACATTTAACCCAGTAGAAATGCATTAGCACTGAGGTGAACTACCCCAATAGAAATGCATTAACACGAAGGTGAGTATCCCCATCCCCAATAGAAATACAGTACCTCTGAACTCACAGAGGTAAGCGGCAATTTAGCCCACATAATGGTTTATACTAACATGGAAGACACGGCTGCAGTCCAGCATCTAGTGTGGTAGGAGGAAAGAGGAACAACACATGAGGTATACCTTTGAATGGTGTGGATTATTTAACATCAGGAAAACCCTTGTTGATGTCCACAGTGTGAGTGGCCCCATAGGGAAAGTGGTGTGTCATTACCTGGCTTCACTCAATTAAAGTTTCAAATCAAACATAGATTGGGTTACAACCATTGTGTGTGTGCGTGTGTGTGTGCGTGCGCTATTAGGGGAGAACGTTGGTGAGGGTAAATATACCTCCCAGCATCGAGGGAGTGACAGTACTCATCCCTCCCACTGACACAATATTATTCTGCTGCTTTTCAGACCCTCTGGGAAGCATACACATAGGCAGCACACGCATGCACACACTTGCATAAACATACATTGAAAAAGAGATGCGCACATGCACGCACTCAACCACAAGTCACCCTGCTGCAGAGACCACTGCCTCTTTCAGTCCCCTAGTTCCCTTGTGGGAAGTGTGTGTGTGTGTGTGTGCGTGTGTGTGCGCAGGCTCTTTTGGGAGCTCCCATGTGAGGGACTATCTGTTTGGTAGAGATGTTGCTAGTTACATGGGCTGTGGTTGGAGTGTCTTTAGCTTTCCCCGGGGGTCCACCGCCAAACCATCACATCCCCAGAGAAGAAAAAACCCTCCCCTCTCTGCCTCACTCCCTCTCTCCCTCCTCCCCTCACCTGCATCCCTATTACCCATGAAAACAGCAGGGCCTGTCCCTTATTACCCTCTACCCACATGTTCACGAGTTGGACTCTGCGCATCTTGTTTTCGCTACTTTGAGTTCCTCGATGTGTACTTCTTCAGTCTTAATAGCATATTTAGAAACAAGTATTGTTTGATTTAACCTTTACTTTACAATGTACCCTAGAAGAAAAGGCGCCATCCCATTGGTGCAATCTGTTTCTATGGACACAGTTCGTGTCCCACGTTTTCTCTGCAATCTATTCCAGATTTCAGGGGTGAAATCATTTACACTCCTGAAATGTGTTTATCTGTCTATCACATTGTACTTTTGTGTGTGTGTGTGTGTGTGTGTGTGTGTGTGTGTGTGTGTGTGTGTGTGTGTGTGTGTGTGTGTGTGTGTGTGTGTGTGTGTGTGTGTGTGTGTGTGTGTGTGTGTGTGTGTTGTCAATCTATTTTTGGTCCCTTCAAGGCCACTGAATCCTCATTCTCTTCCTCTATCTCTCTCTCTATCTCTTTCTTTCGTAAGTTGTATGCGTCCCTCGATCTATATGTTCTTATGGTGGTTCCACAGCCTGGGGCTGGGAGAATACATATGACGTTCATGAGTAGTGCTACCACTGGGGTCCTTCACAATTGAATGTAAACATTATAATACCAGCAATTTCATGTTCTCTTTTCACACTATTGTGTTCTATCAACTTTTTACAATGCACTTACTTTTTCGCTCTATTTCCTCAATGTAAACCCGATCATCTAAAAATGTATGTTCTATTTCAGATGATCCTTCCAATAATATTCCCCTTTGGTTCCTTCTCTCACCCATTATCTAATTCATCTACCTCCTCCAACTCCGTCTTCTCTCTCTCTCTGTCTCTCTCTCGATCTCTGTCTCTCTGTCTCTGTCTCTGTCTCTCTCTCTCTCTGTGTCTCTCTGTTTCTCCTCTAGTATTTACCTAATGAATGATTAATAGACTTTGTGGGAATAGTCCAGACACTCGAGGCACCATGGTCTCCCATAACATCTCTCCCCCCCCCCATTCTCCCCTGAAACTGCAGTAGCCCAACCATTTTCTTTTTCTTCCCTCTCTCTTTTTTCCCTCCCTCCCCTGTCTCACAACCTGCCTTTCTTTTATTCTGTGCCAGTCTTTCTCCGCCAACACCTCCAGGCCTCATCCAGCCACTTGACACTCACAATTGCACTATCTTTCTCACACACACATACACACACACACACACAGACACAGACACAGACACACAGACACACAGACACACCCACACACACCAGTGCAGTGTGTTGGACAATCACCATTTGTTTCATGAACCTAACGGCATTAAACTCCTTCGTAGACACTACACAGACACACACACACACACACAGAGTTTGCGGTTGTGTTTTCCTCACATGCACGCTGAGGTGAAAGCAGCGCAGAGGTCGGCCAGCAACTGTGCACCACTGTGGCCCCCTGGAAAAGCCCTGAGTCTGCAGCTCCTCTGTGAGTCTGGCACGCCTCTGCCAGTCGACTAGCTTCTGACTAGACCCCCGCCTCGCCTCCTCCTGCTCCTCAACCCTCACTCTGTCTGTCTTCCTGTAACCCTGCCTGTCTCTCTGCCAGCCGCTCTCCGATCGTCTGCCTCCCTGATCGTAACCCGGTCTGTTTGTCCGACTTCCAGTCCGCCCATTTCTTCCTACTTCCCATCATCTTCCTACCCCCCCCCCCCCCCCCCCCCAACGTCCTGTCCCGTCTCTCTCTCTTATCGCTCTCCCAGCGGTCTAAACTTGACATCTCAATCCTGGGCTTGAAACTCAGTGATGCAGCAGGCGATGGTGTGTGAGAATGTGCTCACAGCAACAGCAGGGGCCTTAGGTCAAGAGGTTCACAAAGTGGCAACACACAGGTAGAATGACCCAGTCGGCCACATTGTGTGTGTGTGTGTGTGTGTGTGTGTGTGTGTGTGTGTGTGTGTGTGTGTGTGTGTGTGTGTGTGTGTGTGTGTGTGTGTGTGTGTGTGTGTGTGTGTGTGTGTGTGTGTGATGGGGGCTGCGCTTGGCCCATCAGGTCTGCCTACGCTCCCCTGTGTATGTCATGTCATTAGAGTGGCAATGTTGAGGCAATGATGCCATCACCCGGTCCATAGCACCCTCTCCGGATGTCTTTCTTGCTCCCTCTCTCTCCGGCTCTGTCTCCGTATGTTTTCCTTTTAGTATTTTCACGCCAACACTTTGTTTACCCCATTGCGTTGCAAGTGTCATTTTTGTTTGGGCGGAGGCGGGGTCCTGGTAGGACTGGTGTGCGTGATACATATGATCGTACAAAGAGATGCACTGCTGCAAGTGAAAAAAATGACAGAAGCGGACGAGCCCCATCTGCAGCCATAGAGAGAGAGCGGGAGAGGATAGAGAGGGGGCTGACAGAGATGGGTGAGGTGGAGGGGAAGGGTGGGAAGATGGAAGGGGGTGAGGAGAGAGAGAGGAGGGGGGAGAGGAGAGGATGGAGGAGGGAGGGAGAGAGGGAGGGAGAGAGAGAGAGAGTGGGAGAGGAGGGGGGAGAAAAGAGAGGCGATCTGACCTGGATGACAACAGACTAACAGACGCTCTATGATCTCATCGCTCTCCACACCCTTCCAGCCCCTCACCCCTCCAGCCTCTTCCTCCACTCAAGCCATTGTCTCCATCTCTCTTCCCACTTTTGTTTCCCACTCACCCTCGCCCCCTCTTTCTCCCTCCCTCTCTCCCTCTCTCTCTCTCTCTCTCTCTCTCTCTCTTTCTTCTCTTTGCCCCACTTGTCCTACAGCTCACCCCATCTCGTCTTCCCTCCTTGTCTTTCACCCCCACCCATCCGCCACTGCTTTTTACCACCTGCCCCCCGCTCATCCCATATTCACAACTCCTTATCCCTCCCTTTGCACACACACACACACACACACACACGCACACGCACACGCACACACACACACATTGTGTGTGTATTGTATGTATAGTGTCCTGGAGCAGAGATTAGGTGCACCCGTATCCTCAACTCTCCAACTCAGCATTACATTATTGATGATCTGTGTGTGTGTGTGTGTGTGCGTTCTGTGGCTTCTCTACATTGTGTAATGGCTATCTAGTGTCTCCCCCAGGAGAAAGGGAGGGAGGGGCAGTGAGAAGGAGCACTGAGGTCAGGGAGGTTAAGTAGGGGGAGGGGGGGTGGTGATTAGGTCATGCTCTTGTGCCTTATTCAGAATCTCTGTCGCTGTCTCGCTGTGTGTGTGTGTGTGTGTGTGTGTGTGTGTGTGTGTGTGTGTGTGTGTGTGTGTGTGTGTGTGTGTGTGTGTGTGTGTGTGTGTGTGTGTGTGTGTGTGTGTGTGTGTGTGTGTGTGTGTGTCCTACTCTATGCATACACAACAGTCATTCTGACTGCACACATATTTGCTTTTTGGGTATGCCGATGAAAGAGATTTGTGTGTGATACCGATCCAGTGTGAGTCAGGACAGCTCGGCCCGCGGCAGGCTCAGGGTGGAGAGCAGGACAAAGACACCTGTTCTAACTCCCCAGGTCTCCACATTCCTCTTAACATAATCCCCCTATCTGCCACACACACACACACACACACACACACACACACACACACACACACACACACACACACACACACACACACACACACACACACACACACACACACACCTACAGTCACACTCACACACACAGTCACACTCACACACACAGTCACACACATGCTTGCAGAAGCATACTCAAGCGTACAGCAATACCCAAAACAAACGCGCAACCATATGTACATTTGTTCGTGCGTGCACACACACACACACACACACACACACACACACACACACACACACACACACACACACACTTGCACAAACAATCCGCAAACCAACACGCATATACTCTCAAAGTGTATCAGTCAAAATAAGGTGTGCTACATTGTTTAAGAACTATGCAACGACAAGGTTTATAGATCACATTAGCTTTTCGATGGTATGGACTTTGATTGGAAAACTGAGGCGTTACATCATGCTATAGGTATGCGTTACCAGCAGTCTCTCACACACACACGCATGTCATGTTTTTCAATGAATAATGAGTAGCCTGTTGTCCTCTACCGGCTTTAGGTAGAAATCGTCTCCTTGTTCCTATTCCCACACAGGCTGGCTGCCAGTCAAAGCAGTGCCTTGAGTATTTACCAGAGATCCATTTCACTCGATGACCTGAAATGTGATGCTTGCGAGTGGGTGTGTGGGTGTGTGCGCGATTGTGTGTGTGTGTGTCCGGTCGGAATCCTGTGTCTGTCGACCTCTGTGTCCTGTGCCAAAGTCAAAGTGATCATTATAGAGGCGTCAACACACACACACACACACACACACACACACACACACACACACACACACACACACACACACACACACACACACACACACACACACACACACACACACCCTAACATCCAGTATTTCTCTGTTGTCCTGTTTTGTTCATATCTGTTTATTCTTGTTTTCTAAGCGTTTTGTTTATTTACACATTCAACAGATTCCTTCACACTTGTTAGGCCTGCCGTCAATCATAGTTAAATCCCAGTGTCCCGCGTTGCATCTCCCTCCATCCCAACGTTTCTTATTTTTAATCCATTCGACTGTATTCCAGACACAGGCCCTATGTTGTGACAGGGTTGACTCACTATTATTAGTAGGTGTGTATTTTTCATAGGCGTGCGTCTGTTTGTTATTGTTTCAGCGTGCGGCTATAGGCTAGGGGCGGGTGCTCTTTGTGTCGGCGGGTGTGAGGATGAAGAGGAGTGTTTGTTTTTAAAGCAAACACCAACGGAAAGACATAACGGAGGAGTAGGAGGAAAGTAATGTTAGTTTTCCCCATTTGGAGCTTCCTCTTACCTGCACACAACTGGAAACCGGACTGACTAAACATGTGAGGGCCTGCATTAACATATTGCTCTGTTCTGAATCATTGTCAGAATGAATTGCATTCAATAATACTACTGCTGCATTATTGTTTGCACTGCAGTGGCCGATCATGAGTTATCTTGGTATTAAGTGTTGTCTTACTTGAGTCAAGGTCATGAAATTGAATCTGATTGGTCCGTTACGTAAGCTAGCAAGCAGTCAACCTGTCCTGATTTGCCTCCAGCTTCAGAATGAGTTATTTAGTTCATAGTCAAACATGATCTTACACCTTGGCTCCCTCGTCTATATTCTAGTATATTATATATGGTGGAGTCTGGACATGATGGTGGTATGGATGTGTAGGAGAGGAAAACTAGCCATCCTGGGCATGGAAATGAATTAATGAAAGTTGAGGAAAAAATATGTGATACATGGTAAGGAGATTGACAGTTCCCTGTAGCATAGCTTAAGCATTTGAACTTTTCGCTAGGATAAGACCCAAAAGTGTTGAGGGACGCCCACCTTCGTCTTTGCAGTGAATAAGATCAACGGTTTAACAAGATGTGCTGGGAAGGTGTAATGCATATTTCACTAAGGAAGTGTAGGAGCTGGCGGAAGGGTCAATAATGTACAGCGTGGTGCAGAACCGGATCTCTGTGTGGGTACGAGCCATTAATGGACGGCATTCAGAGCGATTCATATAGATTGTCCACTAATGCCGAGTTGCTTAGCCGACGTGCTATTGACATTATAAAGTGTTACGCAACAGCGGTTAAATGGTAAAGAGTGACCCAGCACTGCAGAGAGGGATTATCTGGACTACCCCTGGCCCTCTGTCCCCTGAACAAATCCATTGACAGAACTGAACAATGGTAATCTGTTGATCGAGGCCTCTTGTCTCTGTCAGGACCACTGTGAGCAACGTCACAGTGGACGTCCTTGCTGATGTGAGCTTGTAATGTAAGGCTGGAATGCTGTGCGTGGGTCGAAATTAGTAATGAACCGCCCTCTGTGTTGCTTCTGTATCATCCACTCTGTGACAAATATTGGTTTGAGGTTGATGATGGTGGTGAGCTCCGAGGTTATTATTGGGTGGCTCCCTGGGTGGTTCAATGTTCATTTTGTAACAGTCCTGATGGCCCTGGTGTGTCACATCCTTTTTGATGAAGTAGAACGTTGGCCCACAGACACACACACACACACTAACGCAAACATACGCACACACACAGTGGAACATGTTCTCATGACACCCTTTCAAGATGTAAAGTCCTTGTAAACGTGCATTTGGACGGCCGCGGGGGGTGTGTATCACACATCACACATGCTCACAGCAGATAGTCATGAGCCCGCCAGTGTTTCCATCCGCCTCCTCCATGCTGCATGGAGGAGAGGAGGGGGGGGGGGGGAGGACCTGACGAGTGGCTGCGTGCTTTCCTCCCATCATTGGAAAGATGATGGGGCCTTTGCTCCACAAAGCCCACTAATACCATAAGTGACTTTCAATGCGATGTCCATAATGTCTGTGTTGACTGTAGCCTACTTGTGAGACTATTGTGGGCTTTGCTTCTGTGATTATGCATAGCTTTCCTCATGACATTTTTTCTATTTAGGTACAAAACCTAAACCTTCTATTTACGTAGACAAGTGTACAACAGCATGTGTGTTTGTACTCCGATTGCCCACACATTCCTTCACCATCGCAATACATCTGAAACAAAAACACACAGAAAAGATGCTCTATTGCCGTTAGACTTGCTAGAGGGATGAAGACAGACGTGTGAAACGCAGCGTACTAACATGAGGGTAGGGTGTGAGTCACACTGGGTTGATTATTTATTATTCTTTTTTACAAGCCCCGCACAAGGGTGCATTTAAAAAAAGAAAAATGTTATTCAAAATATGTTATAATAAGACCATTGTCGCCAATGACTGAAGAGTTTACCGAAGCAAGCACTGACCGCAGGTTTTCTGCCAACCCGTAAGGTCGTCGGTTGTATTCTCATTTGAAGCGTCGAGCTGCCTCTGAACAAGACGCCTGGCCCTCGCTGCCCCAGCACTCCAGGCTCCTGTCTTACCTGGCCGACCCCGTGAGGGTGGGTGGGTGGACGTGATTCATCCATTGCTAAGCAGGTTGAGTGGCCGCCGAGGATGCAACTGATCAGGATTGAAGCGCCATGCAAACACAGTCTATTCGCCGCTCCTTCCCCGGGCCCTGCTGCCTGTGTGGCGTGTGTAAATGGTGACGGAGGCCGCACAACAAAATGTTCTTGGCGGTAGGGAAGGGGCAGGGTGAGGCATGCCAGGGCAAGCAGCCTCCTCTGGAAGGCCGTAATCC
Source organism: Gadus morhua (assembly GCF_902167405.1). Classification (NCBI taxonomy): domain Eukaryota; kingdom Metazoa; phylum Chordata; class Actinopteri; order Gadiformes; family Gadidae; genus Gadus; species Gadus morhua. The sequence continues at coordinate 7,969,257 of NC_044058.1, forward strand.
CCCTTCTTCTCCTAGACCAGACACCACTTACCTGGAATAACTACCAGCTCTGGCTCTTATGTGTCATCTCATTGTAGCGCCGCCCCACCCTGCCTGGCACCTGCGCTCCGCGCCTGATTTACCCCGCTCAGCGAAACACGCCTGCCAAGTTTCCTCGTGTGTTAGAAGATGTCTTTTATTAGTGAGTCAATGCACGCTACCGGTGATGCTCATCCAGTTCTCCTTGTTGGCGCTACTAAAAACGTCCCATCCTCTCTTCCTAAGCGCACACTGTTATGGATTACAAACACAGTGGTCATTTTACAATGTGATCGGTTCACCCAGCTGTTCCGGTCTCCATGCTAAACCTTCCTCCTCTCCCCCTCCTTCTCTCCCTCTCGCTCTGCTTCTCCGACCCAGGTTTCGCCTTCCCAGACTGGGCCTACAAGCCCGAGTCGAGCCCCGGGTCCCGGCAGATCCAGCTGTGGCACTTCATCCTAGAGCTGCTGAGGAAGGAGGAGTACCACGACGTCATCGCCTGGCAGGGTGACTACGGGGAGTTCGTCATCAAGGACCCCGACGAGGTGGCCCGTCTCTGGGGGGCCCGCAAGTGCAAACCGCAGATGAACTACGACAAGCTGAGCCGTGCACTGAGGTACGCGGGGGGAGGGACACAGGGGAGGGGGGAGGGGAGTTGTTTACTTTGTGTCGGGGTAGGATGTCGCCACAGGCGTCACGTAGGTGAGGTTGTAAGCCATATTTCTGAGATTTCACCATATTTCTAAATCGTACACTGATGTGAACTGAACAAGACATGGCTGTGGTATTTGAATCCTCATTTGTTGTAATACATGGACAGTGAAATACTTAATAGATGGGCCTGAATAGGATTTATTGTATTACTTTATCGAATTGTGGGGAAAACCTGGAAGTCACACAGAATTACATAAATACACCCATTCCAACAAACACCTGCATAGCACGCAAATATCCACCAGGAATCACTTAAGCCCAATCAAGCAATTACCCTGTGTTTGTGAAATAAGCAGCAGCTGTGGCCCTTGGCCCCGCTGCGCAGGGGCCACCACTGATTTGATTGAGGCCGGACTTCACGTGGAACCAGTGGGTTAAACCAGGTCCGTCTTACACTCCCAGTCTATTTATACCCCCTCAGCGGCGGAGCAGCCAACTGGTTCCTACCTGTTATAGTGGTGACGCCAGCCCTATTCTCAGAGAGGGGTCTACCTTCTTAAATATAGCACCCAGGTCATCCCACGCAGATGTAGTCTGGGCTAAATGGGAGCACAGCAGCCGGGCCAAGCCCCTCGACGTGTGAGGGTGTTGCCCCAGGGACATGCTTGGCAGGGGCTGCGGCCTGGTCTGACTTGGGGCTGGGTGGATGACTTCTGGTCCTGGGGACTGGTGTATGCTTTTGGGGGATTAGGAATGGCATGTGATGGGTCAACCTAGAGTCTATCAATGGTGTTGCTGTAATACATCATGTTTCTGTTCTCGTGGTTCTTTTTCGAGAAGATATCAGTGCTGCCGACTTATCTAAATGAGCACTAACAACCGCAAGTCAAACACATAGACGTAACGTGGACACACCATGCAAAACCTCAGACCACACTTTAAACATTAGAGCAGATAAGAGACTGGAGAGCTCGGGTGATTGCAGATGGTGTGATGATTGTATAAAATGTGGTTGGAATGCAACAATACCAATGGATACACGCTAAATAATATAACAAGGCAAATGCTTGAAAAATTATTTGTACGCTTTTGACTGTCCCTAAAAGGACCCACCTGTGTTTGGTGATTTGAATAATTGATGCTTGCGAGCGATCGATGGTATTATGCGTATTAGTGTTACATTATACATGACACTGGACACCGTCGGCTGTGGCGCGCAGCATCGGTGACATCACGCATCAACGGGTATCGCTTCTCCGCTATCGCCCGGCCCGCTGCGGTGAGCCTAGTCCTCTGCCTGTAGCTAGCCTCTTCACATCCGCCCCACCCCCCGTCAACACAGGAGCAAGAGGTCCTGAATAAGCACTCTAATGTGATAATAAACAACAGCGCGTAGGCTGCTATGGGGAGGACATTTGCATTGATTTGCTGGGTTCAGAGTGGACGGGCTTACAGTGTTTCACTTACCGCGCAGTCTGCTGCGGCGTTCAATGCTCGCTCTTCGTTGATCGCGGGGAATTACCAAGCAATTGCTAATGCAACAGCAGCGAACACGGGTTCCGCATGCTTATATAGTTACATCAACACCGCCGCAGCCATCCAGAATTAGAGAGGAGAATGTGGATGAGGGATCAACCAGGCTGTTTATTTATAGGCCCTCCGGCCACTGATGTTGCAACAGCCTGGGATCCCATGCCCTGCTAAGTGCGTGGCTGCGTATGTATAGCAGGTCTTAGTGCCGGCCACTGACCCCGTCTCAAGGGCCGATTACCAACAGGTTTAGTCTTCGTGCCGCTGCCCTGGTTAGCTCTCCTGCCCCCGTCTCACCCCTCACACGTCACACGTCTCACCCCTCACACGTCTCATCCTTCACATGTCTCAACCCTGACCCTCCCCAGGCCAGGACCTGGGGAGGGATGCCCTCCACCTCCCTAAAGACAAACCCTTCACCGTTCTAAGGCCGTGCAGACCCTACAATTACAATTACAATTAGGGCATTTAGCAGACGCTTTTATCCAAAGCAACTTACATCAGTTAATACACAGTCAACCATGGCAGAGTCAACCATGGAAGGCGACAGCCAGCTCGTCAGGAGCAGTTAGGGTTAAGTGTCTCGCTCAGGGACACATCAACACTCAGCTAGGAGGAGCTGGGGATGGAACTAGTAACCTTTCGGTTAGACGACAATTGCTCTACCTCCTGAGCTAAGCTGACCCTCCATCTCCACCTCCCAGACCCTCCACCTCCAGCTCCCAGACCCTCCACCTCCCAGACCCTCCACCTCCAGCTCCCACACCCTCCACCTCCAGCTCCCAGACCCTCCACCTCCAGCTCCCAGACCCTCCACCTCCCAGACCCTCCACCTCCAGCTCCCACACCCTCCACCTCCAGCTCCCAGACCCTCCACCTCCCAGACCCTCCACCTCCCAGACCCTCCACCTCCCAGACCCTCCACCTCCAGCTCCCAGACCCTCCACCTCCCAGACCCTCCACCTCCAGCTCCCACACCCTCCACCTCCAGCTCCCAGACCCTCCACCTCCAGCTCCCAGACCCTCCACCTCCAGCTCCCACACCCTCCACCTCCAGCTCCCACACCCTCCACCTCCAGCTCCCAGACCCTCCACCTCCCAGACCCTCCGCCTCCCAGACCCTCCACCTCCCAGACCCTCCACCTCCCAGACCCTCCACCTCCCAGACCCTCCACCTCCACCTCCCAGACCCTCCACCTCCCAGACCCTCCACCTCCAGCTCCCACACCCTCCACCTCCAGCTCCCAGACCATCCACCTCCAGCTCCGACACCCTCCACCTCCAGCTCCCAGACCCTCCACCTCCCAGACCCTCCACCTCCACCTCCCAGACCCTCCACCTCCACACCGCCCAGGCCTGGCCCTCCACTTCTCTGCCTATAAATTGCACATTTATTTGTCATTCCAAGCTCAGCTTTACAAAGCAATCATAGTGGATTACGATGTAAACACACAAACACCCTCACTCATACACACCTGATCAGAGGCCTACAGCTCACCACATCAGACAGGAGGATCACAGCCTCTCAATATGCACATCAATGGAAAAATGTCAGGAGGTTTAATGACTGAAGATTAATGAAGGCCTATAAGCATACACATGAACATACCCACGTACACACACACAGGTCTTAACTATCCCCATATGGTGTAGCGATGCAACATATAGGCCACCTTGTGATTCTCATATGGAGAAAACCTGGTGCTCATAATGAATGCCAGAGTCAGTATGGCCCTCTGAACACTCACACACAATCACACATACACAATTACACACTTCAAACACCATGGCTGTCCGTAATGTACTTTTAATCGTGCCTTTGTAATTATTATTTTTACCCCCAATGATGTTATTCTTTCCCGTCTGCAACGCACATGTTAGAAATCCCCTTTATCAGGGTGTGTGTGTGTGTGTGTGTGTGTGTGTGTGTGTGTGTGTGTGTGTGTGTGTGTGTGTGTGTGTGTGTGTGTGTGTGTGTGTGTGTGTGTGTGTGTGTGTGTGTGTGTGTGTGTGTGTGCATGCACCTTGGTTTTCCTGTTGGAAGGATACAGCCGTGGTCTCTGCGTCATCTCAGTCCCCCGCTCCCATGACTGCTGTGAAATCCCTTCTCCTGTAGAGATAAGCCCCCGTTGTGTGTTTGTGTGTGTGTGTTCATGTGTGTGATTGAATCCTTGGTTGTGAATAAGAGGGACTCATCCTTGTCAATCCTTGTACACTAAAATTATTATTTTGTACATAGATTTCTATTTAATTTAGTTATTTTTATGTATTCATTGGCTATTATTTTGTCTGAGACGGAGGTTGTCTGAGACAGAGGTTGTTAGAGGTCTGCTTATCAATGCATACAAATCCCACATGTATGAGCACATGTGATGGTAAGAACCCTCAGTTTAACGACCTGGCTGGGTCATTAGGAGCCCTGACCCCGGTGACCCCGGTGACCTGTGATCAGTGGAGTCGGTCGGCCCCTGCTCCTCCACTCCTCTTCTTCGTCCAGAGCTCTGAGGGCCTCAGTGGTAACCAAGTAGAGGTCCAGTCACACTCAGCTAATTAGAGGAAAAGGCTCTTTGGTGGATGTGAATTTGGCCATTATTGTTGGATAACGACAGTTTTCAATGCATAATTAATATGAACACACACACACACGTATAATATATGTTTGTATAATAGGTCAAAGATTCCCCACTCACCAATGTTCTTTGTGAATGGCATATAAAAATAGTATAAATGCTTTTTTGTGTGCACACCACTCAAGTGAGGCCCACTGACTTGCAAAGCAGTAGACGCAGACGTCGTGCAAAGCAGCAGACGTTGTGTTGCAGGACAAACAAAACGACACTGAAATGTCCTTTGCCTCGGAAAGGCTCATCTGAAGTACAATGGGACAAAGTTGCATACAAAGTAACATCCAGAACTCTTGTTGAGTGGATGCTTAGCTATCACGGTAAAATATAGACTCAACGACTCAAAGAAGTAGAAATAACTGCATGT
>NC_044058.1:7976949-8089449 GCF_902167405.1 Gadus morhua
GTGTGTGTGTGTGTGTGTGTGATTGCGTGTGTGTGTGCTTTTGTGTGTGTAAGAGGCGTCTGTGTGTAAGGCATGTGCGATGGGCAGCTAAACACAGACACTCAAAGAATCTCTTTCTTCTCGTTTGAAGTGAGTTCAAATGCTCTTCAAAGACTGGCTGTCTGTATGACGGCACAGAGAGAGAGGGGGAGAGGTACTCAGAACAGAGGGGCTGTGTGTGCATGTGTGTGTGTGTGTGTGTGTGTGTGTGTGCCTGTGAGTGTGTGTGTGTGCCCGTGAGTGTGTCGGGGGATCTTGGTCATGTGGCTTAAACACAACTTATGTCTCGTGCAGCGTGCATTCAGTGTGTCGGTTACTAGACACAACTGAGCTCTTCTGCACTGCCAAGCAAGCAAAATCCAACCTTTAGCTTGGCGCACTTCCTGTTAACCCTGACAGCTCTGAACTTTCGTTGCCTGGGCTAATGATACTGGTTACTATGCTGGCTTTAATATTGGACCGTAAATGCATATCTGCAGACATTTCTGCAGACACAACCATCCCTCAAATCAGTAGTACTTTACATTGTCAGATGGAGATGAACAGTGAGATCCTTTGGACTCCATTGACTCGTGTGCTGGGGGCCCGGAGGTAGTTATTCTGTCAAATCCAACTCATTGGAATCCAAACAGCTGTGGGGATTTCGCCTGAGTCCTAAATGACCACATATACTTTGACACATAAACATACTAATTATGGTTGACAATGACATTAGCAATTTGTGGACTTGATGTGTTAAGAAGACACTTGGTAGAAGACTCTGGCTGTTTGTGTAATATCGCGTATCTCTTCCCGGACAGCCGTGTGTCAGCTACAGCCAGGGAGCTGTAGGTAGCAGTGTGATGTCCACGCAACGCTATTAGAAACAGTTATGTTCTGCTTCACCGAGGAAACCTACTTGTCCTCTTCCTCCTCCTCCAACCCAGCACATAGCTGCTGCTCCCTTCACAGCAGAAATGACATGCTGCTTTGTGCCTGGCACAAACAATGTTTTCAGCAGGCCTGTCCTGTCTCTCTCCCCTCATCCCCACTCCCTACCCCTCTCACTCTCTCTCTCTCTCTCTCCCACACACACACACACACACACACACACACACACACACACACACACACACACACACACACACACACACACACACACACACACAGGGGCATATAACAGTGCCCGGGGGAAGAGGGGAGGGAGGGAATAAATGAGTAGCAGAAGGAGGAGTGATCGGGTGAGTGATGGGGTGAGGATGAGAGAGAGACGGGGGAGAGGAATATCCCAGGGATCAGGTAAAAGTGGTAATGTGTTGGGGTGGGGTGGTTGGGGGCGGGGGGGGGATGAAGTGAATGGAAAGGCGTCCGTGCCTGGCGATGACAAAGAACCAAACGCGTCTAAAAGGCATATTACCCAACCTACCTTCACCCCTTCCTAACCTGGACACCGACCAGCCTCCACCCATCGCGCGCCCCACCCAGATAACTACCACACAGGCAGTGAGCGGCCCCTGAGTTTGGCGGTACTGCAGGAGCCAGGGCCCGTATCACTACTAGAGCTCACATGTCAGCACTTCATGGGGCCCCCGGCGGCCAGGGAACCATGTCTGTCTGTAAGTGCAGTGGAGGAGACGGTGTGCGTGTGCGTGTGTGTGTGTGTGTGTGTGTGTTGGATTCTTTCTCTCTCTTTTTTTTCAGGTCAAAATGGATGTTGAAGTCTGTTGCTCTCTCTCCCGCCCTCGCTCTAGCTCTCTCTCAGAGCGTGTGAGGGTCAGCAGCCAGGGAGCCAGAGGTTATATAAATGCGATGCCGAAGCGAGGAAGAAAGCAGAAAGACATTACGTAAAGAGCTGGAGCAGGACAAAGGTTAATAGAGGAAGAGAGCGAGGGGGCGAGAGAAGGAAACCGAGAGAGAGAGAAAGAATAGCCATTATATAAAGGGATAAAGCCTGGGGAGAATTATTGGTAGCTCTGAGTTAGTATTACATAAAGGGATGGGTCCATCTCTGAATGAATGAATGAATAACACAATTTGGCTCTGTATTTGTGTTTATTTATGCTTAATGTCTCTTTAATACCCTGCCTTGAGTTTCTTAAGGGTTTTCTTGGATCTAGTCATAGGAATATTTCTGAAGTTACACACCTTGGGTCTAACACAGCGAGCCTCAGAATAGCCTGATGCTGCTTCACACCACATCAGCCCGTCTCTGATCTCTTGTGTTGGCTGCTGATGGCTCCACACCACGTCATCCGTTTGGCTCCCATTTAATCCACTTCCTCTTTTAATTAAACTCACCCCACACATCTCTTCCCACTCTCTCTTGCTCTCTCACTCTCTCTCCATGTCGCCCTCTCTCTCTTTCCGTCTCTCGTTCTCTCCTCCACTCTTGTTCTCATTAGGAAATTAAAAATCTAAAATTTGATTAAATTCCCCTCTGTGATTTTTAGGGGGAAGTTGGCCATAACTTGTATCTTAAGGGTCACGATACGATTTTTTATTAGGTAGTAGATGATCCAAAATATTTCCATCTCTCTTCCTCTCAACAATTACATTTACGCGGTCGGTGTATATGGGGTTAAAAGGTTTCTTTTTCACCTTATTATGGGTAGAATGGTAAACTGCTTACAGTTTTTAGACAAACTCGACTATACATACCAATACCGCCATAGAGGTGGTTTTGAAGCAACTGAAATATTGATACGAACCAAATGTGCTTTTTCTGTGATGGGACCAATACCATGTTCCTATTTTTTGTGGTCGGTCTCTTCAAAATCCTTGGCTTTATTGGAACAGGAAATGTGACTTTACATTGCCAAAGCCCGTAGAAAGTTACAAAATTTCAAATAGTCAATAAGACACACAACAGCAGTCGTTGTCAGGGAGATGTTCATAACTAAGACTATGGATGTAGAGAAATGACAAGCAAGCATAAACATTGTAGTAAAGACTACATCTAAATCTCTCTCTTTCTCTTCTCTTCTCCTCTCCCTTCTCCTCTGTCCTCTCTCCTATATGTTCTGTGAAAAGTCGCTTCCAGGCATTCGTTTGTGTGTAAATGGTTTTTGGTCTTATGCTCGTTTGCCTTCTCCCCTGACAGGTACTATTACAACAAGCGCATCCTGCACAAGACCAAGGGCAAGCGCTTCACCTACAAGTTCAACTTCAACAAGCTGGTCCTGGTCAACTACCCCTTCATCGACGTGGGCTCCGGAGGTGAGGACGGCGCCCAGACTGTCTGTGTCTGTGTTGTGTGTGCGTCTGCCCCGCGCGCAGGCTACGCCTAATCCTACAATACGATGGCTAGATTACATAGAATTACACGCAAGACGAGGAAGAAGACAATATATATTATCAGCATCCACACAACCTATCCCTCTTTTGACTCACTTTTTCTCAATTCAATTAAACAGACAAAAGAATCATGGGCTTTGGAAACACACATTTGCATCGCCAAAGTCCCTAGAAAGTCAAATAAGATACAAAAATGCAAATAGTGTGCGTTTTCAGAGAGATGTTCTGCACTGGCTTTTACTAGGCTATAGATGTCCAGAAATGGCAAGCAAGGGTCAACATCGTAGTAATCTCTCTCTCTCTCTCTCTCTCTCTCTCTCTCTCTCTCTCTCTCTCTCTCTCTCTCTCTCTCTCTCTCTCTCTCTCTCTCTCTCTCTCTCTCTCTCTCTCTCTCTCTCTCTCTCTCTCTCTCTCTCTCTCTCTCTCTCTCTCTCTCTCTCTCTCTCTCTCTCTCTCTCTCTCTCTCTCTCTCTTTCTCTCCCTCCCTCCCTCCCTCCCTCCCTCCCTCCCTCCCTCCCTCCCTCTCCCTCTCCAGGCAGCGCCGTCCCCCAGAGCGCCCCGCCCGTGCCCACCAGCGGCAGCTCCCACTTCCGCTTCCCCTCCACGCCCAGCGAGGTGCTGTCGCCCAATGAGGAGCTGCGCAGCCCTGGGGGCGTGTTCGGGGCGGTAGCGCGCCGCATGGGCCGCGGCTCCGTCAGCGACTGCAGCGACGGCACCTCCGTCAACTCGGAGATCGAGGAGGGCAACGGGGGCGTGGCCGAGGAGCGCGGCGGGGAGAGGGGCCTGAGCGGGGGAGGGGGCGGAGGAGTGGGGTTCAGGGGCCTGATCCACCCGCGCCTCTCCCACGAGTCCCTCCTCCGCATGTACGGAGCGGGGAACCCCGCCGGCCACCACGGCTCCCGGGGCCCGCACAGGGGCCACCAGGAGCCCATCTCCCCCTTCCCCGTGTCGCCGCTGCCGGGGCCCGGGGGCTCCGGCCTGCTGGCCCCGCCCCTCTCCCCGGCGCTCTCCATGACCCCCTCCTCCCACCTGCCCTACACCCCCTCCCCCACCCTGTCGCCCATGCTGGGCTCCCACTTCTCCTTCAACCCCGAGGACATGAAGCGCTACCTGCAGGCCCACACCCAGTCGGTGTACAACTACCACCTGAGCCCCCGCGCCTTCCTGCACTACCCCAACATCGTCATCCCCCAGCCCCACCGGCCCAGCGCGGACAAGGCCGCCGAGAGGGAGAGGGAGAGGGAGAGGGGGGGAGGACTGGGCGAGAGGGGCGAGCGAGCAGCCGCATTGGCCGGAGGCGAGAGGGAGCGAGAGAGGGAGCGAGACAGAGAGCGCCACCCGCAGCACCCGTCTCTGGCGCACGTGGCCCTCCATCACCACCACCACCACCCCCACCATCACCCGCCGCACTCGGCCCACCCGCACCCCCACCCGCACTCCCACCCCACGCACCACCCGCTGCACCTGGGGGAGGAGGCGGCGCACATGTCCCCCTTCAAGTTCAAGCTGCAGCCGCCGCCGCTGGGCCGCAAGCAGCGCGGGGACGGCCAGGGGTCCGGCCGGCAGGGCTCCATGTCCTCCGCCTCCGGGACCTCCACGTCGGGCATGGGCTCCTCGCTGTCCTTCGGCAGCGACCTCAGCTCGGCCGGCGGCTCGGGCCTCGTGTCGAACTCCTCGTCCACGCAGTCGCTCAACAGCGCCGGGCTGCCCAAGATCAAGGTGAGGGGGGCACTGGGCGTAGGGGGGCAGGGGGTAGAGCCTCTACTGCTCTGTGGTAGAGCCTCTACCGCTCTGTGGTAGAGGCTCTACTGCTGTGGTAGAGCCTCTACTGCTCTGTGGTAGAGGCTCTACTACTCTGTGGTAGAGCCTCTACTTCTCTGTGGTAGAGGCTCTACTGCTCTGTGGTAGAGCCTCTACTGCCAGGCTCTGTGGTAGAGCCTCTACTGCCAGGCTCTGTGGTAGAGCCTCTACTGCTCTGTGGTAGAGCCTCTACTTCTCTGTGGTAGAGGCTCTACTGCTCTGTGGTAGAGCCTCTACTGCTCTGTGGTAGAGCCTCTACTGCTCTGTGGTAGAGGATCTACTGCCAGGCTCTGTGGTAGAGGCTCTACTGCCAGGCTCTGTGGTAGAGGCTCTACTGCCAGGCTCTGTGGTAGAGCCTCTACTGCTCTGTGGTAGAGGCTCTACTGCTCTGTGGTAGAGCCTCTACTGCTCTGTGGTAGAGGCTCTACTGCCAGGCTCTGTGGTAGAGCCTCTACTGCTCTGTGGTAGAGGCTCTACTGCTCTGTGGTAGAGCCTCTACTGCTCTGTGGTAGAGGCTCTACTGCTCTGTGGTAGAGCCTCTACTGCTCTGTGGTAGAGCCTCTACTGCTCTGTGGTAGAGCCTCTACTGCCAGGCTCTGTGGTAGAGCCTCTACTGCTCTGTGGTAGAGCCATAAGCCCAGTGCAAACCAATGCACATTTTCCCCCATGTTTTCGGTGCGGTTCCCGCCCCCAGGATAAATGCTGTAAGAACACGTAGTGCACATGGTGTTATTTTTCTAGCTTGATGAGGGGCATTTAAAAACATAACTTAGTGTAATGGCCCAGCCTTGTGCTTTATGGCCCAGCCTTGTGCTTTGGGCTCTAAGACGGAGTGGTAAGGACAAAAACAACAGCCTGACTGGCAGTGCCGCAGTTCGACCTAAGACTGACGCTAACTCTCTCTGTTTCCTCTCCTTCTGTCCGCCTCCCCCTCCCTCCAGGTGGAGCCCATCTCAGACATCGAGTCAGAGGAGGAGGTGGAGGTGACAGACATCAGCGAGGAGGACCCCGACGAGGACTATGAGCTCTTCTCCGCCCGCCATGTCCGGGGCGGCCCCGCCCACCGCCTCAACCACACCCACCCCCACCTCGCCAACGGCAGCGCCCTGCACCACCACCACGGCGGCCACAACAACCACCTCCCACACCACCCCCACCTCCAGCTCAACCACCACCACGGGTACCAGCCCCACCAGCAGCACCACCCCCTCCCCCACCACCCCCTCCCCCACCACCACCACCACCCCGACGACGACCTGGACGAGGACGTGTTCAAGGCGCCGGCCCCGCCCCCGCCCGGCCTCTCGCCCTTCGCCGTGTCGCCGCACCGCGCGCCCGCCCCCTTCACCCCCAGCGCCATCGCCCCCGTCACGGCGGCGGCCATCAAGAGCGAGCCGGCCGATTCCCCGCCGCCCACCCAGTGCATCCCGCTGAAGCTGCGCTTCAAGCGGCGCTGGAGCGAGGACCAGCGCATGGAGACCTCGTCCCAAGAGGAGTCGGACGACAAGAAGGTGCGCGCCGAGCAGGAGAGGCAGCGGAACGGCGCCCGGTTGGATACCAAGGAGGAGGAGGACAGCGGCCGGAGGCGGAGGGAAGGAGGAGGAGGAGGAGGAGGAGGAGGAGGAGGGGGGGAGGACGCAGACAGCCCGCCCCCCCTGGTGTACGAGGGGTCTCTGGCCCCGCCCCCGCTGCTGGCGTCCCACCGGAGGGTGAGCGCCGAACTGCACCGCGCCACGGCCCAGCTCTCCCTTGAGAACAAGACCTGCTGATGGGACACACACACACACACACACACACACACACACACACACACACACACACAGCCCAAACACTAATGTCCCGGGACCACTGCTGAACCCCTGAGACTCCTTCACACACACGCACACTCCTCACACACCGACCGGCTAAGCAGGGCTCTCCTCCCCTCCTGGACTAGTAACCCCCCCCCCTCCTCCGGCCAGTGCATCTGCAAACAAAAAAACTAATGTCTAAGTCCCGCCCACTCCAGCACCTCTCCTGCCTTGCAGACCCCGTCATTGGTGGGGGTCACCTATCAGTCTCTCCTCAGGGGACCTGCCGCTCAGTCTCTGTAGAGACGACAGGGTTTTGATCAAAGTGCCTGTATCTAAAACACACATGATAATGATGATGAAGTGATGACCAAGAGTGGAGTTACGTGGGAGGGCTGATTGTCTGTTACCACGTAAGCCTCCTTGGACATACGGAGGGGGGGGAGCTGTTTTGCTTAGAACAACTGACAAGACCCACTCCACTCAGGGAAGCCAATCGCAGCTCACTTACTGGATGGACACGCCCCCACAGCGCCCAACCAGTGGCCAGGGAATGGAACTTGAGACCGTACCGTTAAGAGAAGAAAAAAATATTATTCTGCTCTTGGACCCCCTCCCCACGCACATACACACACAAACACACACACACACTTTTCTAATACTCACACTCTCCAGCGAAATGCTTTCATTGAGTTTTTTAGACCTACAGTCTGTTACACTCCTATCCTCCCCCCTGCTTCTGCTTGTCCTGGACCAGCCCTGGACACACTTGGACTCGGACAGATACCCCCCACCCCCACCCCTCTCTCTGAGAGATGCATGGAACGGGCCAGAGATACGGAGACCACGCAAGGCAGGAGGAAAGGGAGTTTGTTGCGTAGAGTGCTTCTGTTGGGACCACCAGGTAGGGGCAAGTGGAAGAGGGAGGAGGAAGGCTCTCTCTTGGGGGAGGGAGGGAGAGGGAGGGTGGTTTGAGTGTCCGCCAATGACTACTAGTGTAGTAGCCTAACATAGCTTGCATGCTTACCATGTGTTTCACTGTGAGTTCCCCAGGGGCAAGGGAAGCTCAGTGCGCCTGCTTTCTGCGGTTTTAACAATCATGCTCATGATAGTGTTAACTAAACCAGCAAACCTATGCGCACCAACACACTAACACACCGGGACACACTCACACACCTACAACACTGCCTTTAGCTTATTTACTTTGGTTACCTCTCGCTCTCCTCCCTCCTCTCTCTATCGGCTCTCTCTTCTCTCTCTCCTGCTCTCTCTCGGAGACCCTCTTCTTGGTCCTGAGAGTGGAGATAGAGAGAGTGGGGGGAGAGACCTGAGACCCCCCTGCCTGTAAAGCAGAGGTTTCCAAGCTGCGGGTCGACAGCCACTGCTGGCTCAGAGTCTCTGGCCAGCTGGGTCGTGGGATGATGCATTTTCTCAATGTCCTCTCCAAATGTCTTATCAGTTATCCATCCATCGGTACGTAGGCCTAGCATGGCACTGCCCACCTACCTACTTCCGCTCAATTTTCATTTCACTTCAGTACTAGGTCTGGGTCTGCTTCATATGCATGGGTTCCTTGGAAGCCAGATTTTTGGCGGTCCAATCAGTGAACAGAGGGAGTGGCTGAGAACGATGACGTCGAGGTCGCGCGCCAGTTTCAGTTGTAGTCAGAGGAAGACCAGGAAGACAATGGAGAAGGATACGAGAGAAGCTATTCGGTCTGTTGTGGGATCGCTGCCGAATATCGATCAATTAAAGCCGGAGCAAGAACAAGCTTTGCTGAGTTTTTGTTGGTGGCCATGATGTTGTTGGTGACCACGATGGTTCGGGAAAAGTTTGATTTTCCAGCTGGCTCCGTTAGTGGTGAAGGAGCCGGTCCCGTCGCATGACATACGTCACGACCAAACACTATGCGATTGGTTATGGCAGATACAGAGTGGCACTGGGCAGATCCAATCATTTTAAAACTTCCAACAAACACCCGCCTCCAAGTGAGTGAACGTTTGTCAATTGAGCAGTTCCAGACCTTCTCTACAAATGAAATGAAGTACGATGGTCTGGTAGGACCAGGCTAACTTAGGCCATCAGAGAGAAACAAATACACCCCAGGACCCTCTCGGACACACACAAACACACATGCACACACACATTGCCTCTCAATGCCTTGTTTTTATAGCATGTACAAAGTCCAAACTGAGCTCTAACACACATACGTAAAAACTATATCTTTATATATTCTATATGAAATTATTATGAAACTGAGATTTCAAAGAACCATAGCATTTTAATGATATGACTGATTCAGGATTCTTTTTGTAAGTAGGGTTGTTTTGATTGGCCATAAGCGATGTGTATATAATTCTTCTTGGGTAACCAGGTGACCAAGGACAGTGGGGGGGGAGGGGGGGGGGGGGGGGTTGTTATCATAACAGGGAAGGGTGCGGGTGGATCCTGGTTTCCTCCTACTTTTATTTAAATAGGAAATAAGCCAGAAAAAAAGCACAGTTTAGTCAAAGACAAGAATAAGACCAGTAACGGGGGAAACAATTGAGAAAGCACACGGGAGGTTTTTGTGCGATGATAATCATTCAAACGTGTGTTGTTCACGATGTGACCACGCACATCCATTCAGGGGCCAGCCCCCCCGCTAGCCTCCAGCCCATGTGTACGGATCAGCGTCAGCCCAGGGTATCTCATGCTATTTGTGAAGTGGAAACCCTGTCCTTTATCTTAGGCCAGTTAACCTAAGGCCCAGGTACACCAGCCCGCCCCGGTCTAGGCTGCGAGCCAGCCAAGAAGGGGGCGATAAGGGGTTAATCATTACTGTACGATAACCTGGAAAAGCTGCAAGAACCACATGTGAGGCCTGACCTGAAACGCTTTTCCCTCAAGCTATGCACGCTCACACACCCACATGCGTATGCACACACACACACACACACTCGCACATGCGCACGCTCACACGTATACACACATTTGTTGCCATATAGTCTAATACACAAATTAGACACACACATTCCACACATGCTGATTGTTACTCTACCCCTACATGCACACACATCAGCATGTACACACCCACACATATGACTACAGACATGCACACACACACCATCAGAGTCATGGAAACGTTCAAATTCACAAATTCAGCATACGAATTATACGTCTACTCATCGTGACTTCACCCCTAAACACGCACACGCACGCAGACACACATTCAGAGTCCAACAGACACAAATACAACACACACATTCCGCACATGCTCAATGTGGCTACACACTCAAACTCATGCACACACACACATCCACAGTCATATAGATGCACCTCTCAAATCCACACATTCCACACATGCCCGTTGTGACACCACCCCTGGAGTATCCATGTCCCAGAGAAGTGTATGTCACTGGGGACCTGTAGATCCTTGGTGGAGGGGGTACTGGGTCCACTGATCAACAGCAGCGAGCGGTTGTGTGGGAGGGGGCAGGGGAGACCTCCAGGCTCCATGATATGTGGCGTCGCTGATCGAATTCCCCTCATCACTCACATCCAAGTAGTCCGGGGCGGGTTGTAGCATGTCAGAGCATGCACACCCAGACACATTCACACACACACACACACACACACACACACACACACACACACACACACACACACACACACACACACACACACACACACACGACCTCACTCCCTCACCACTAACAATCCCCATGTTTGTAACTCTACTGACAGCTGCCTTATTACAAGTCTTTATATCTAAGCAACAGATCAGGCAGCCCTCTTGCCTGCTCTGCATTCTTTCAATATCTCTCCCTCTCTTTCTCTCACTCTCTCACACTCTCTCCGGCTCTGTATTTTTCTGTTCGGAATCTCCTCTTCCCCTCTCTCTGTCTGTCTGTCTCTCGCTCGCCCTTTCTTGCTATTGGTTTGTCTATCTCGTTGCAGACTGTGGTGTCATCTGACAGCACAAGACACGAGAACGACCGAGACCCGTTTGAATGGGCATTTCTCTCTGTCTCTCTCTCTCTAGCTCTCTCTCTGTGGGCCTGCTCCTGGCCTTCTGCAGTTTAAAATCACCCGTGGGCAAAGTGGCGCAAAACATGGCATTTCTCGCTAACAAGTCATTTTTAAACAAACAAAAGAAGAAAATGATCTCCCGTATTATTTCTCGGATGTCAATATTGCTGTTGATGATTGTTGTTATTATTATTATTGTTGTTGTTGTTCTGGATTATTTACCTCCTCCCGCTGCATTGTTATTCCTTGGCCCGGTAAGCTGTTTATGTTGTGTGCATCACGATGGACGATGTGGACCCATCCCCGCCTTCCCGCCCCAGCTTTTTGACCCCCGCCAGCCTCCTTCCCTCGGTCTTTGTAGTAAATTCTCCAAGTGTAAGATAAGTGAAACATGTGTAAAAAATGAACATAAACCTGATATTGTGAGACGTGATGGGGGGAGTTTGAGCGCAGAGGACGCAGCATATCGCTGAGGGGCAGAGGGGAATAGGTTTATCTTTTTTTCGTCATCGTATTGTAATTATTTTTTATTTTATAATATTCTCTCTTGCTCACTCTTGTACATTAGTTTTTTTTTAATTTAGCGAGGAGTTTTATTGTTTTAAAAGAAGAGAAGGATGTTTATTGTTTTCCGTTTTAAGGTCTGTCGTTCCCTCTCTCTGTCATCCCTCTCTCCTCTCTCGTCACCCCAATGCAGTTACGTAACAGGGATGGACAGACAGGAGCTAATACCATGATGTAACATTGAATTTCTCTTCTTTCGTTCTTTCGTGTTCATTATTTTGTTTTGTTGTTTTTTCAAAACTTGTAATTAAGATGTAATCAGGGTTAATTAAAACTGGTTAAAACCCAATGGCTGTTGTTTGTTTGCTTTGGCCCTTGTCTGTTGAAACACTCCTTAGCATTAGCAGACAATTGAATTGAGAATATGTATTACCTTGATATTTTAATGTGATGAACCTTTCAGCCAGTCTATCATAAAGAGAGTTAAAATAATTTTAACCAATAGGATCAGTCCATTTAGTAATCTTAAAGCTCACACCAAAAAGGTAAGGGTACTGGGTTCGACCTCTGATTTCCCTAACCTGTAGGCATTCTTGAGCAAGATGCCCAACAACTATAACTACTCCTTAATGACGTGTATAAAAGCCTCTGCTTTAAATACTGAACCGCAACATAGGACTAGGATGTCAAGAGTTTACACATAAGAGATCTCTGACAACACCTCTACTCTGACTACATCCTGTAGTCATTTCAACATGAGCCTTCTTTATACGCTTGCCCAAACAACGTTTATATCTTGAAAGACAAACTAGTACACCCACACACACACACACGGTGGAAGTGATTAGTGAGAATGTGCCGCAAAGTGCACACAGAGGACAAGCACTTTGTCGACTTGCTGCTGCCCGCTCTTCCACATAATGCTCACATGCACACGGCTGTTCTTCTTTCAGTGTGACGTCAATCCCTGGATTTCAAGAGCACTTCCAGGCATTGGTGGATGAATCGTTATAAGGTTTTTACACTGCATTAAAAAACTGCAAATTGAGCAATAATAAAAAATAATCTGTTGATTATTTATGGGAAGCCAAAAATCGCTGTGTATTTTTGTTTGTGTTTTGCTTATGTTCTTTTATGACACAGCAATGCATCCGGTACTATACCTTCATCGTGAATTTGTGTGTCCTATTCTTCGCTTGCTTTTCTGTATGTGTGTGTGTGTGTGTAAGTGCAAAAGTGCTTGCATGCTTTTGTGTATGTGTGTGCAAAAGTGCTTGCGTGCTTTTGTATGTTTGTTTGTGTGTGTGTGTGTGTGTGTGTGTGTGTGTGTGTGTGTGTGTGTGTGTGTGTGTGTGGAAAAGTGCTTGCGTGCTTTTGTGTAAGTCTATGTGTGTGTGCAAAAGTGCTTGCGTGCTTTTGTGTATGTTTGTGTGTGCAAATGTGCTTTTCCGTGCTTTTTTTGTGTGTGTGTGTGTGTTTGTGTGTGTGTGTGTGTGTGTGTGCGCGCGTGTGTGTGTGTGTGTGTGTGTTAGACACCCTTTAGTCCCCCGCTTCCAAGAGGCCCGGTGGTTGGGTTCTGGTGAAAGGAGAGGAGAGGGGCAGGAGAGAAGAAAGACCCCAGACACCACTGTCCCTTACATCCCACCTCCACCCATGGTGCCGCGTGGCTTCTTTCGGAGAAATCAGACGCAGTCACCGCTGTATGCTTTGATTCCACCCAGCACCACAAATGTTTGCACCAAGTGCATAACGAAACCAAGAACTAAACAACCTTAAGTGTGCTTGAATAAACGTCATGCTGTGCGTGAAAGTTTGAAAAGTCAAGCAGGCCTATACTGTGAAATAGCATCGCTTTTTTTTTTTTACCTGTCGTAGCCACATCCTCTACTCTACACAGAACTGCCTGTGGTAAACACAGCCTACAGAGGAATCAGGTAGTCATGACCGCATCACACACACACACACACACACACACACACACACACACACACACACACACACACACACACACACACACACACACACACACACACACACACACAACCCATACACAAACATACACTCCTTGTTATTTTCTTTTCATTATTTCCTATTTCATTGGTACATGTAGCTTCCAGATTAAAGTAGCTAACTTGTGTTGGCGGTCACTAAATGCCTAGGCCTTTATGACAAGCCATTCTAATGTTGAAACTTTAAACCCCCAGCAAGTACATTTAAAGGAACTAAGACAGCTGTATTGGTGGCTTTTTAATTTGAGTTTTTCTTTGTCATTTAACCAGATTGTGAGGCATATTCATATTTTTGTTTATCAAATAAATATTTGAATGTAAAGGCCTACTTAACAGTCCAATTCAAATCGTTTTCAGTAACTTAAATTATTTTAGGCTTAGGCTAGGCTATTATTAAAACTATTGATGCCTTTTTGAATAATATATTTGCTTTAGTTTTCTTGTCTTATTCATTGTCCACTGAAATAGTTAACAGCATGAAATTTTGATCAGTAGCCTATATTCTACATATTATCAGTGTTTTTAAATATGATAACTCATGTTGAAGTCGCTCAGCCTGCTTGCATAGGCGACGTCTACATACTTAAAACATGTTTTAAAGCGTACATTCATGTGTTTAGCGGTGTACCGTCATTTTACACTCGATGGCTCCTCCCGCTGTTTGAAGAGTGTACTGCGTGTAAATGTAATCGTTGATCTCTGTGATTGCTTTAGATCCAGTTATCATCAAAAGGACTTCAGATTTTTCTCATTGGTTCCCCTTTGTACATAACATCGTCCTGCCCCTGGATTTATTCCAAACACAGCCCGAAAATTTGAATCTAAGGTTGGGAGCCACTTGAGTTTACCAGCCACACATCATGAACCCATGCTTACCACCCCACAGCCTATTGAGAAGTGAGGTAATGATCCTTAATGGGTTTTATCACCATAGGGGCCATGCTGGGGGGAAATTATGCGTTTAGAACGGAGATGGCCGATAGGTGAATAAGGCCCATATAGCAGCTGACTGGTGTAGTGTTACCGTTTGAAGCCACATAATGCATCCAGCACACAGTGGCTGCCATGGGCCCCTTATATGAGTTGGGAGGCAGTTGGCCTCCAGGCATAATTATCCGTTGTAACTGTCCTGGTCATGTGCTCCTCCTATCAGATTGTTTCTAGCTCCTTCCTATCAATGTGGAACCGAGCGTCAGCGATCAATGATGAATATTCAGCTTTTTTGATGGCAACTATGGTAACTATTTCCCTGAAAAGAGCTGAGCAAGCGACACTGATTGTTAAATCGCTAGTGTTGATTTTCCCCTTCAGCAACAGCATATCAGGGTATTTTGCTGCTCTGTCAAACCTTGTAGATATAAAATGGATCCAATATGTCTTGTGGGAAATTTAGCATATTAGCAAGTTTGGACTGTGTGTGTGTGTGTGTGTGTGTGTGTTCTCTTTACAGTTCGCACAGCCATTTTAATTCATGTCAAACCCACACGCACACACATGTATAAACACTCTCACATACACACGTGTAACCAAACACGTGCAAGTCTAGGACACCTGGAGAAGGTTCCGCCGTCCTCCCACTGAAGACGTAACTTAATCAATATTCAACCGTTTATCTTCGTTCCAACCATCTTACAAATCTACACAAAAATGTACACACTTCAATAATATCTAAACGGAATTTCGATTTCATTTAAACTTTCTTCAGAATCACAGTTTTGGTTTCATACTGGCTTTGTTTTCAGTTGGTCTCATTGATTTACGTTGACGCTGGAGCGTGAGGACTTTCAGCAGTGTTACCAGATTGGGCGCTTTTTCTCGCAGGATTGTTCAATTTATGAAGGACGTTCTGGCAGTGTTGCCAGATTGGGCGGTTTTTCCCGCTCTATTTGGCTACTTTTAATCACGCACTGGCTCGCTATTCTCTTAAAGAGAAACACACACACACACACACACACACACACACACACACACACACACACACACACACACACACACACACACACACACACACACACACACACACACACACACACACACACACACACACACACACACACTTATGCTGTGTTCCAATATCCATACTTCCATGAGTACACTTAAACGTAGTAGCTACACTATCCGCACTCACTAAGTGCGCAGATTTTCTGCGCACTTAGTGAGTGTCAGTGAGTGTTGTTCCAAATCGAAAACTCTGTGATGCACTAACCGGAAATTACGAATTCGTATGCGGCCTCCTGCCCCGCAATAAACGTCCCGCTTTGAACAGTGAGCCCTTTATGCCTAACAGCTATAAAAAGCAATAAAAGCTACAAAATGACACCATTAATGCAGGCTATGTGGAAAATGGGCTGACGTTGGCTCCGCCTCTTCCGCTACGTAGCTTAGATGGCTGCCGTTAAAGTATGCATCAATCCACACTCAGTGGTTGGACCGTTAAGGCCAGGGTACACCATCCGGTTACTTTCAGTACACTTCTTTTGTCCCCGATCTTAATTTGAACGCCCTACGTATACAATAAGTACGGATTGGAACACAGCACAGGCCTCCAGAAGCCGTGCATACTTCAGCAATCCACCAGTGCTCAGCGCCCAAGCCTGGTATTGCAGCTGTTTAAGCGGGCTGTGGACGGGTCCCTAGATTCAAGTGTCCCCGAAGTGGATATCTCTGTTCACTCCAATGCAAGTGGGGAACAGGAATGTGTCTCCGCAAAAAATGTCTGGATATCAATCAAAGTCTCATAATTATCTTTATACCATGTACTAATAAAATGTTTTCTCTTTTCAAAACGCCAACTCAAGCGTTTTATTAGCCGTTTTATTTTAATTTTTTTTGTAGGAGAAGGAGGGGTGGGCAGCTGAAAGGAGTCGTAGTGAAACAAATCTTGTTTAAGCCCGGCATCCGAGAGGGCTCTTTTTGGAAGGATGTCCATATCTAACAGCAGTGGCGTCCCTAGACTGTTTCATTCAGGGCTAAAGCCCCGGATATTATATAATTAGCCCTGAATGTTAATACAAATATATATCAACTTGCTGTTTGTTTTTTGTTTGTTTTTTGCTTGTGTAACGATGGTCAAGCATCAGGGAGACGGAGGCGGAACTGTTGAATTTTCTTTCCTTTATTTTCCTTTGGAAAATAAATCAAATCATGGCCATCAGAAATCGGTGTACATATACAGCATCAGATCAAAAGCAACGGCTTTTCTCTGCCCGATTACTAGTAATAGAAAATACATACAAAACAAAACATTCAACTTCCCATGAATGGGCATAACTGTAGTCAGTTACAGCACTTTATTACAACCTATTTACATTATGGAGCCACATACCTTTGGAAAATAAATCAAATCATGGCCATCAGAAATCGGTGTACATATACAGCATCTGCACAAGCAAGAAAGAGAGTAATATTACATTCAATATGAACGTGGCTAGCGGAGTTTACGGCTAGCCATGTTAGCCTTAGCATGTAGAAACCCAAGGTCATAAGAAAAGTATGTATTAATAAACTTTCTCTAAAACATGCAAACTACAGTACGATCGTTACAGTGAATGGAAAATAACATAACACATGGGATACATCGAAGTTATCAACTTAAACATGAATTCACTTTAAGAAAACTGATATTGGGTACAGTGCTTTATATAGCGAACCTACCAGATCAAAAGCAACGGCTTTTCTGACCGAGTAGGAACGCAGTAGATTTCCACGCAGCACAGAACTAAACGCGGCAGATCTGCAGTACACCATATGGCCACGGGTGGCTCCCATTCACACTTATTAACCACGGCAGTTTTATTTTGGCGAGAATCATATATAATAATACACTACATTTTTAACTCTGTTACACTTGCTTTATAACTAAAAACAAACATGGGGATTTCAGGGGCATCTCAAAATAAAGTAGCTTAGTCCTTCAAAATAGTCCTTCTGGCAAGAGTATAAACGGATTAAAAACATAGCCAGACTGTTTACCACCTCAAGTGAATGAACCTATGCTATCCCCAGTCATATATATATATATATATATATATATATATATATATATATATATATATATATATAGGTAAGGTTTGTCTCACTTGTATTCATTTTTCTCTGAAATAACTTGAATGGAACTTTAGATGTCTAGGGATAAGCAGCACAGAAGTCACGTAGCTATTTAAAGCTGTATTAAACTGTGTATTTTGTGTATTTAGATAAAGCATTATGAATA
Source organism: Gadus morhua (assembly GCF_902167405.1). Taxonomy (NCBI): domain Eukaryota; kingdom Metazoa; phylum Chordata; class Actinopteri; order Gadiformes; family Gadidae; genus Gadus; species Gadus morhua. The sequence goes on from NC_044058.1 coordinate 7,994,589, forward strand.
ATGTGAATGCGCAATAAAGCATACAATAAATTTGCCACGCGCTACGCACGCATATTCCCTTTCCCTCTGGGCTAAGCCCCGGATATTTCAAAAACCTAGAAACGCCCGTGTCTAACAGAGATGAAACCACATAAATAACATGGGAAGAACGAGAAAGTTTCACTAAGTTTAACATGGCAGTACGATGAGCGATTAGGGTTATTGCCAATGTTCAACATTAATTCTGCTAGTAAGGTTACAAGTCTGCTGAATCTATAGGAGTGAAACGTGATTTTATAAAGGTGTCTCTACAAACATTCATATTTATCACATATTTTCATCTTTCATAAAATAGATGTGGGAGATTCATCATTCATAAAATAGATGTGGAAAGATTGTAATAAACAGAAACAATATATAATTCATCCAATGTGCATTTGCATTGTAATCTAATAAAAAGACTGAGGAACCTAGGGAAGTTATTACTCACCTATTTTGGTTACACTAAGCTACGATGGACAAAGCTACGCACACGTAACAGTAGTGGAACCCGTTCAGATCATACGATTCAATAGCAGAGAAGTGAGGTTGAAAAGTGAACTATCTAAAATCTAACTTACTTGTTACCTCTCAGTGTTCTGGGGCCAACAGGATCCCGACAAAGCCCTGTGTCATCCAAAGGCTGATGGGCCCGGGGTCCACTGTCCGGGCCCCAGGGGTCAGGAGGCCAGGGGTTTGGGGTCAGGGTTATACTACTGTGTGTCTGCACCCACAGAGAAGCGTGGGTAGAGACATTCCAAAGGGTAATTTAGTGCTCAGCTCAGGTCAAAGGTGTTCTGCTAAAAAATCCTCAGAGATACTGCTTGTGATTGTAATGGTTTGTTTAGTTTCATTAATCTCGCCCCATACAAACATACACATAATCATTATATAATTTAAGTTTTCCTTTGAGTTTCTGATAAAGCTTCTGTGTATTCTGGTTATCTCCAGTCTGTTATATAGCTGACTGACAGCTGAAGACAGTGGTGTGTGTGTGTCGGTGTATGTATGTGTGTGTGTGTGTGTTAGTGTGTGTGGGGGAGGGGGGGGGGGGGGGGGGATCTGTGTGTGGTCATGTTTGCATGCTTGTAGCCTGCATGTGTGTGAGTGAGTGAGTGAGTGAGTGAGTGAGTGAGTGAGTGAGTGAGTGAGTGAGTGAGTGAGTGAGTGAGTGAGTGAGTGAGTGAGTGAGTGAGTGAGTGAGTGAGTGAGTCTGTCTGTCTGTCTGTCTGTCTGTCTGTCTGTCTGTCTGTCTGTCTGTCTGTCTGTCTGTCTGTCTGTCTGTCTGTCTGTCTGTCTGTCTGTCTGTCTGTCTGTCTGTCTGTCTGTCTGTCTGTCTGTCTGTCTGTCTGTCTGTCTGTCTGTCTGTCTGTCTGTCTGTCTGTCTGTCTGTCTGTCTGTCTGTCTGTCTGTGTGTGTGTGTGTGTGCATGGCTGTGTGTGTCTCTGTGCCTGTGGAGGGGGCGTTTCTGGCGTTTGATTGACATACCAGTGATGAATACACAGAGAGGGGGGTGAAGGGTGAGGGTCGTAGGTCAGGGTCCCACAGTGAAGGAGGGGGGTGGGGGCCTTGTTAACGAGGAGGGTGGAGGGTATAGCAGTGTCCTCTCAGCTTCATCGCTCATATATTGATCCATACACAAAGGAAAGCATTATCATTGCTATTACATGTATTACATTTCAATGGGAGTGTTCATGCAGCCACTTCAATGGAAATTCTGCACTCATTCTGTGGATTGATATCTGGTCACGTCTTGGTGGTCCAGTAACAACATGTATTGATCCGTTTCATTGTTATCCTGCTCGCCCAATAACCTTAATTGTCCTGACAACATCCAAACTAAGCATCCAAATGCATTTTTGATGGGCTGAAAACGTCTAAACTGCAGGTGTGACAGACTACCGCTAGATGTCGCCCTACTTCAGCGTTTAGCCAGCACTGTTGTCACGTTCTCACTTCCTCAAACACAAGTCCGCGGACACGCTCAAGCACACGCATAACACACGCACGCTATAAACACACACACACACACACACACACACACACACACACACACACACACACACACACACACACACACACACACACACACACACACACACACACACACACACAGCGTTATATTGTTAAACGTACTCTCTTCGTTGAACTAACCCTACAATTGTAATGAATGTGCGACCTTTTTCCATTTGCCAATGCTTCAGTGAAACTTGAACATGTATGTTCAGAATCACATGCGGAGAAAGGCTGCAACGACGGGAATGTACGCCTGTCTGCAGTCTGGCCTCTACTACAACAGAGTAGGCTAGTGGATTGCATAATGTTATCTACACTGGAACTGGTGTGCACGAGCGTTTCGTTCCCAATGTCAAACAGCAAGCATAGCGTAAAACTTTAAAAGGCGCATTATACAATAACATTATGTACATCTCGACGGTGATCTCATTCGACTCTGGTAGTAGCCTAGTCTACACTGAGCAGTCGGGTGTGCCTTAAGAACACCTTTGACAGACATGCACAATGAATGCCATTGTACGCTTCCCTTACTATGCCTCACACGGTGCATGGCACGCACAGTTTTCCCAAACTACATGCAGTTGCAGTATATGCTTGGGGTTAGCCGAGTTTACCAACCACGCCACGCCTCCTTGGTCCAGCTGGTGGCAACACTCTCGGTGACATCATCACCGTGTTCAGTTATTGGTTTAAGGACAGTTCACACCTGCCCAATCGACTATCAGCAAAGTGACGTCAGCCAACACAGTCCGTTCGGTTTCTATTGAGTGGGCGGAGCAGTGCAATTACCGACGTCAGAGCAGGCAAAATACAGGGCTACTATTGGTTAAAAGCCTCGAAGTTAGGGTCTGTTGCTGAGAGAGAAAAAATAGGGAGAGAGACAACAGTTGCAAGGGAGATATATCCCACGGTTGCCGCCTGGAGATGTCCACTATACCTCAGACAGACCTGTCACAAAACCTCTTGTTGTTTAATCAGAATTCTCTGTCGGCCATGCGGCTTCTTGTGGTCACCCTAAATGTTTTCCTTAATTTAAGTGGTTGCATTATTCTTCGTATTTTTCACACCCTATAGGTAAGAATAACTAAAGAATGTAATTTGCCATTTAAACTTTGGTTGTATTCTTATGTCTGTACGGGCAGAGCGATGTATGACCGCCGTTTGCCCAGGGAAGGCACTTGTCCTGTCAATTATGGTAAACATACACTTTTTACGAAAGGAGGGGGACTGGTGTGTTTCTATTGGCTCTCCCTGGCTGTTCCCTCCCTTCAACCCGCCCACATACTGTTCCTATGGTTCCCAAGGCCCTGATTGGGTACTGTAAAGTATGGGACAGAGCACCGGTATCGCCAAGCATTCTTATACCATTGGCTGAGCCGTCCCGTCAATCAACTGGGCTTTGACAGCTTTCCACGCCCTTTAGCCTCTAACGTCAACGCTGATAAGCTACTGTACCTGTCACCAACCTCTGATTGGTCAGTTCACCCAGCTGTTAGTGGTTCATTCACCATTTTGTGACTGTAGTGGAAATGAGACTGATAGTTTTTTTTATCCGTGTTTGAGTTGCTGTGGGAAAAAGACATGTTTGGCGGAGGAAAAGTAGTGTAAGTTTGTATCCCACAGATGTCGCCGACCGCAAGTGGATGTCGTTCGGAATTGGTGCGAGTCTTCTCCATCTGCATAATCGGAGCATAGATCTTTCTCATCCGAAGTAAAAACGTCCATTGTGGGTAAGTTGAAACAAAGTTAGCAAGGTTATAAAGCTCAGTCGACGTGGATTGTATTGACCAGAGAGAAGCTAACGTTGGACTGGACGGTTTTCCAATGGGCGGCAGCATAGTGTGCAAAAGAAAAGCAGTGACATGGCTCGGTGAGGAAGAGACGAGAAAGGCGAGGAGAGGGGTGGGAGTGCAAAGCTGAAAACTTTGTCCAATGTTTTTACTGCAGTCTAATGGGCGTGCAAGAACACTTGGGATCGAGTTGGTCATGAACACAACAGCCTTGTTGTTATGTAACAATTGTCCTCAGCATAAGTTTACGAGTTTTCCCAGAAAAGGGCTCCCTTAACAAGCGACCCATTGTAAAAGCGTCGGTATTTTCCCCAGCATCAGTCTGTTTATTAACATGTTACAATCGTACATAGTACATAAAACGCATCGGTCAAATTAGACGCAACACGAGAACATTTCGCCGCATTTCCTTGTGGACGGGCTGCTGTCGGCGATGTCACTACGGTGTTTGTCTGCCAACGTTGCGTACTACGATTACTACAAGCGCCGCTACTACCAATACTAACACCGTAGTGCATAGTAGAGCGAACCACTCCGATGGACGCACAGCTTCTGCGTTGTTCCACTTTAATATATTTACAGGGTCCAAAGACCCCCGTTTAAGCGACATGTTCTGCAGCGGGTTCCACACGATTTAAATCGACATTGTGTTACATTTACACGCCGACATCCATCTCACGCAGAAGGACATTTTAGGTCCATGTCTAATATGAAACATCACTCGACACAGGTTGTTTGCTTGTTTGTTTTATTCGCTGTCCGTGATCATGGCAGACCGAGCGAGTGGCGCGAGTCAGATCATTTGACATTGTGTGTTTGGAGCCTCTCGTGCTCCGCTCAGCGCGAGCAGCGGACGGCCAGAAAGACCGGGAAACGCAGCAGCGCATTCCTCGCTTTCTCGGCTTTCCCCCCCATCTCGACTACACTCCACTTTTCTTGATCTAGAAAATAGCACGCAACGAATGCATTTTTTTCCTTCTCTTGACATTTTTAACTGAACAGTTTCGAACACTTTATTTTAATCCATATTCTGTTTCATTTCTTAGACCCATAGTCACACATATACAATTTGTGTTATATCGTTTGACAGCCATTCTGGGCAAATGCACGTCTATTGTAGTCTTACACAGATGCAGTAAAATGCATGTATCACGTCTGTTCACTTGTCTCCGCATCATTGTCTTTTTTAGGCAAAGAGAGTACTTGGGTGACACAGGGCACTGGCCCTCTGAAAGATGCTGTCCATTCATGTGGCGTGTATTGGCATCCCTGCCATTCTGCCCCTGTCCCTAACATGGAGCAGTCACCTCTAATCTATATGCCTTGGACCCACTCATCGATAAGGGCCAGGATGCACAAATCACAAGCCTACATTTTTATTTTCTACCGACATACCGTACAACATACGGGAGAGGCCAGGCAGCTGTCCATATCCATAAAATATCACCACAGATGCAGAGAGTGCGAACCAAACCTTACACACACACACACTCACATACACACACTCACATACGTGCACACACACACACACACACACACACACACACACACACACACACACACACACACACACACACACACACACACACACACACACACACACACACACACACTCAAACATACGTTCACACAACACACTCAAACAAACCCACAGACACACGCAAGCCTAAAGACAGTTTATTTTTGTTGTGTTGTCGCAGGATGCACAGTCTCATCCGTATACCAGTGTTTTTGAATCCAGAGAATTAATTAATGACTGTGTGTTTGTATCCTGGTCGCCACGGTTTAGTCTGTCACTCCAGCGCTGCTTTTTAGTTAGGCTCTGTCTTACCTGGCCGTCGAGTGATCTCTCCATCCAGCACCATCCCTTTATAGCCCCTGTTCCCCTTCTCACACACGCACACACACACACACACACACACACACACACACACACACACACACACACACACACACACACACACACACACACACACACACACACACGCACACACACGCACACACACACACACACACACACACGCACACACACACACACACACACACACGCACACACACGCACACACATTCGAGCAGCCTTGATCACATCTCCTTCACATAGGGTTACATATCACACACACAGTGAATTATAAATGCAGCTACAGACGCTCCTGCTCACCCGCTGTGCCACGGTTGTTGCGACTGAGGCACAGGCTGTGTGTGTGTGTGTGTTTCCCCCCACAACGCGTGTGTATAAACTGGCATCGGGGTGGTGGGTGTATCAGGGTTGCATAGTGTGATAATAAATCGCAGTGTAATAGGAAACAAGAGTGCACTAAGGCACTGGGAGACGGCTTCCTGAAGCACTAATGTTCAAACCCGCTTTCCTCATTAAGGGCATCTCCTGTGTGTGCATGCATCGTGTCTGTTTGCGTGTGTCATAAGTGTGTGTGTTTTGGGCATGTGTGTCCTGAGTGTCGGTGTTGACCGTGTGTGTGTTTGGCATGTGTGTGTCATGCATGTGTGGGTGTGTGTGTGCTGATGGCAGCCACCATACTTTTGATGTGACATCACCTTGGATTTCCTCCATTCTGAGACCGAATGGTTTTACAGTGAAAGCAATGGTCCTATGACAGTCTGTTTTTAAGAGGCAGTGGTCGTGGTTTTATTTGTTTTTCTGTAGGTATCGGTTCGTACCACAGCACCACAAGCTGAACCACTAGACCAGACCTAATGCACGGGCTGCATAGCATAACATATTAATGTAGTAATTACAGATGAGCACGATATAGACTCGTCATCACAAAAGCTGGGCTGATGGCTTTTTAGCGAAATTGTAGGTATTTATTATAATTAGTGTGTTAGTGTTGATGTCATGTAAATATACGTCTAAACGTGAGGGGCATCAGGGGAACATAAGGGGGTTGTTGTGTCATTATAGAGTCAAATGTAAGACATGTCCCTGCATGTCCTGACATGTTCTTATGGGCTATGTACATGCTCTGATACACTTATGAGGGAAACTGGTCTTCAGAATGGCACAGTGATATCACAGGTCGTTATCATAGTATCTGTGATCACTGTAATGCTGTATCCATATTGAGAAGCCTGAACACACATGCACAAGCAAACGCGAAAACTGTAGTTACACAACAACGTGCACGTGCGACATTACAAGGCAAGACGAGAATTTAACAATGTGTGGATAAGTAAACTGGCAATTCCAAAGAGAGCATTCTGTGTGTGTGTGTGTGTGTGTGTGTGTGTGTGTGTGTGTGTGTGTGTGTGTGTGTGTGTGTGTGTGTGTGTGTGTGTGTGTGTGTGTGTGTGTGTGTGTGTGTGTGTGTGTGAGATGTGTGTGTGTGTGTGTGTGTGAGATGTGTGTGTGTGTGTGGGGGGGAGAAGTGTGTGAGTGTGTGTGTCTGTGTGTTTGAGTGTGTCTGTGTGTGTGTGTTTGTCTTACCATACAGAGTTAAATTACTGTTGAATGACTTGTAATGTATGTTTATTACACCTGACGGACTTGTATTTTTGGAGAAGCTGGGCCTAGCCGTGTAGGAACTATAGGATTGCCCATTAACAAGCTTCAAGTTGGATTTACCCAGAGGTCACTATTACAGCAAAACTACCGACTATTTATTCAACTTGGACCAGAGTAAACCTTGCTTGGGATTCTCTCTTTTTTTCCCCTGATATTGAACCAGTGTGAAAAATATCAGGGTTGTAGACAGTATAATCCAGAAAAAATTGATTCTGGTGTGTATTCTGGTTGTTCAGTTAAAATATATTTAGGTCTTCACAAAACACAGTTGTGCCGGTTGTTAAGGTAAGCAGCCCCATTGTCGTTTGAGTGGTACGTAAAACACAGATTTAACAAAGTCATTTTACTATTACAGCATTGTATGAAATAATACAATGTAGTTTATGTGAGAGCTAATGTTTTATAAGCATAAATTTCCCCCTTTACATTAATAAATTATTTAAATTATGGCTGAGACACAAAGGCTCTCAATTGACCTCATAAAAATGTGTTTATAAAAAAATAAAAAAAAGCAATCTGCGTGAGTGTAACCTCAGATTTGTGCCCAGGATGCACGTTGTCCATTTTATTACCTTGAAAAGTTCAGAATGACTAATTACCAACTCAGAATCACACAGAATAAACACACAAATACACACACAGCCGCTAAGGTACACAAACACATAGACTTGCACACAACCAAAAACAAACACATCCTGTCTGCTTATCAGTACTCGCCAAGGGTATTTTGGGTAGTCATAAGCACGACCGAACACATATTTTCAGGCTGACATCAGATCCTAGCTAGTCAGCCAGGGAAACCATTAACCAACCAACAAGAGCATCAGCCAGTTAAGCTAGTCTGGCAGCCATTCAACCAGTCATTCAGTCAACCCTAAAGCACAGACATATTAGGCTTTTATTGCTCTATTTTTTCTATTTTTACTCTGTTGATCTGTAATGGGGAACAGGCCTGTGTTAGAGAACACATTCTGCCCTGCTGGGCCGACTGCCTATTGAGAACATGGTAAATGGGAGGATTTTTACATATATATATATATATATATATATATATATATATATATATATATCCTTCCACAGCCAGAATCAAAGGTTATATGTAAGATTTTACACAAATATACAGAATTTACATTTTTTTTAATACATTGGAGTGGGCGACGAGAGCTAGACCTATCAGCCTGTAAGTCACATTACACACTTACGTTAAACACTTTCCTGTACCTCACACACTACACCCCAGGGTGCCCAGCATGCACAGGGGACAGGCCACACGAGGAGCTCAGCCGCTGAGTGGGAGAGTCATCCACCTGGGAGTTGATTAGTTATGCTGGAATATCAATCTCATACCACAGGAAGTAGGATCTGATTTGTTAGATAGTTTTCGTCAATTAAATAGTTATATAGTCATAGTCAACCTGTAGTTCACAAGGGACACTGGGAAACTTTCCCACTTTCCCAGACGGAATGTGTGCGCTTTTGCCACTACTTGCGTGAGTATCTGTGTGTGTTGACCTTTTTGCATAAATGTAGACATTGCTGTCATAATGGTTAGCAATGTTTGCAGGTTTTCTATGTAAAGTACAAGCAGGCAGGTTACCAACATCAGTGTTGTGTGTCCGTGTGCTTGCTATCCTTTTGAGTCATTTTCTCTGGCATCGGTGGATGTGCCTGATCATTTTATTTTCTCTCGCTAATCACGGCACGACAGATATAAAAAAAGTTTCCTTTGGGCACAATATATGTCTTTATCTGCCAGAAGGGAAACACAGAAAAAAAAGAAAAAAAAGACGCCGCTGAAGAGGCCGAGACAGAGACAGAGAGGGAGATAGACGGTGTGAAAACAGCCATGGAAATTCCCAGTAACTACACGCATAATCTGTTTTATACAAACAGCTGGTCCATCTTGCTGTTCTCAGAGCTCTCTCTCTGTCTGTCTCTGTCTCTCTTTCTCTGTCTGTCTGACCCTCTGTCTCTCGCTCTCACTCTCTCTCTCTATCTCTCTCTCTCTCTCTCTCTCTCTCTCTCTCTCTCTCTCTCTCTCTCTCTCTCTCTCTCTCTCTCTCTTGCTCTCTCTCTCTATGCTCTCATATTGCTACAATGTAGGGTGACCTTAAACCAATCACCTCCAGCCTTTTTCTACTTAATGGGAGCTTAAGAGAGAATTGGAAGAATTAGATCAAAAAGAGATAAGAGTTTCTGTAAGGCAAATGTTTGATGAGGAGTGACCTTGACAATGTTTCTCCCTTCATGATTGGCTTACTTTTGTGTTTTCTAAACATTACGCTGTTGAGAAAATAATTGTGTGGACTACAGACACAAAACACACAAATGCACAAACCCACACAAACACACACACACACACACACACACACACACACACACAGACACAGACACAGACACAGACACACACACACACACACACACACACACACACACACACACACACACACACACACACACACACACACACACACACACACACAAATACATTTTTTTTTTCAAATACATCCAGACAGTTAAGCTTTACTAATAATGGTTATCTTTGAATATTTGTATATACTTTTTGTATTTTTTTAAGTTTAAAAATATTTTACCTAATTACAGGTTTATTTCATAATTATCATGTATAGTTAATTAAAGTTATTCATTCATTGTTAAAAATAGATTATATTTAATTATTATAATTTTAGAAAGTTTGCAATTTTCTCTCTCTCTCACACACGCACACACACACACACACACACACACACACACACACACACACACACACACACACACACACACACACACACACACACACACACACACACACACACACACACACACATACAAACACACAGCGGATATTGGATTGGTCCAACAGAGAGGGGGGGCTATGGGAGATCCTTCGACATAGCGCCTTTAGGACTAGTGCAGAGCTGCACACTTTGAGCCATGACATCATTCCTAATCGGAGCTAATTCTGATGATGAAGATAATAAATGACCACCTGTCCTCTCTCTTTCCCTGTTCCCTTTCTCTCTCTCTTTTTTACCAGCCTGCAGTGCAGAGAAAGAGCAAGGGCACAGAACGGGGGCATAGGAAGAAAACACGCGAGAAAGCAGAAAGAAAGGGAGAGCGGACAAAAGAACAAAAGAACAGATAGCAAGAGGTGCCTTGGAAACGTCCAGAGCCTGAAGTGCCATGCCGCTCGGAGCACTTTGAAGTGAAGTGATCCTGTGAGCAGTACCAGAGGCCGGACCACCGCAGAGACCGCGCACCAGGACATGAGGCCCGTGAAGAAGCAGGGTGGACGGCCCCCTCCAGCGGGGGCCAGGGGCCGGGGGGGGAGGAGGAAGGCCGTCTCCCAGGGGTCCCCGGAGAAGGACACCAGGAGGGAGCGGGTCAGGAGGGAGAGACAGGCCCCGCTCACTGCAGACGCACTCCGCAAGGAGCCCATCACCAGTAGCATTACCCCCAGGAAGAAGGAGGAGTCGAAGGAGGCGCAGAAGGCCGTGGTGTCCGCTGAGAAGAGTGGGAGGGGGGTCGAGGAGAAGAGGGAGGAGGGGAAGTCCCTTGGGACCAACGGCAATATCACGTTCTCCCACCACAATACAGCCCCAACCATAGCGACCTCTACCCCAACCCAACCCGTTCCCAACCCCGTTATGACCCCCACCATAGCAGAGGGCACACCGACGCCCGTCTCCCACCACAACGCGACCCCGACCACAGCGGTCTCTTCCCTAGCCACCTGTGTCTCCAACCACACTCCAACCATAGCAGCCTCTACGAAAGCGCCTGTCTCCAGCAGCCCGGCTTTGACCCCAACCATACTAACCTCTACCCCGATGCCTTTATCAAACCACAGTGTAACCCCGACCATAGCAACCTCTACCCCGACTCCCCTCCCCGTGACCACTACCCCCAGTCCCAGCACGGGCTCCCATTCCAGTAGGAAAACAGCCACTTTTAAGGCCCGTGTTCCCAAGAAAAAGTATACTTATGAGCACTTTGTGAGCAATGGCGGTGCCATTGCCAATATCCCTACCTCCAGTCCGTCGCTTATACAAAGCGGTTACCACAGCAATGATATCACCAGAACTAGCTTGATGCCCAGAAACAATGGCAGTAATTCTATCACCATTAGTAATAGTTTGAGCATCAGCGGAAGCATTAACAGCACCATCAACAGTAACAGTGAACACGCTATGAGTGGTGTGAATGTCAGCAACCGTAGTGACAGTAGTACTAGCAGTAAGAGTATTAGCAATAGCAGTAATATAATTAATCCTAGCTCAGGTTATAAGCCCTCAGCGCCAAAAGAATACAGCAAAGCACCAGAAACGACTTCTCTCAGCAGTGTCCCCAACGAGGCTCACCCTAAAGCACTTCCCCAAGAAAGAGAGGCCCCCGCTGGGGAAAGCCACACAGAGGGCCCCCAGAACTCGGCCTGTTCGTCCTCCACCGACACGGCGAGCGAGAGCTCGGCCGACCTGGAGGTGAAGGAGGCGACGGGGCCCAGCCTCCACCAGAAGATAGCAGAAGGCCTCGCTCACCTCCATAGCAACCATTCCAGAGAAGCTAGCCTGTCCGAGGCCCTGGCCAAGGGCCTGAAGAACCAGAGGGTGCTGGCTCGCAGGGCCAGGAGCAGCAGGGAGACCAGTGTCAGGGAGGAGAAGGGGGTCGCCGGGAAGGACTCAGGACCAAAGTCCCCGGTGTTCAGTCCGGGGGTGGTGCGGAGGGTGAGCGGGGGCAGCGTGGAGGTCCAGCTGCAGGGAGAGAAGGAGGGGGAGGGACTGGTCCGGTTCCCCTTCCTCGGGGGAGCCAGTATGACCTCGTCGCCGGGGGACGAGGGAGCGGTGGACTTCATCTTGGACGCGCCCCCGCCCGGTACGGCCCCCGTGGCCGTGGGGACCAGAGTATGTGTGCCTTTTGGAGGAGAAGAAGGGAGACCCGTGGTGTTCAGGGAGGGGGTGGTCTCCCAGGTGGACCCCCACCCAGCCGTTTCCTTCCCCTATCGGGTGGTCCTGGAGGATGAAGCCCAGGTCCTGACCAAGGGCCAGGCAGTGTGGGTGTCCAGGCAGAGCCTGAGGCTGCTCTCCCCTCCCTGGGAGGTCCCACAGATGGACGGGGGGAGGGAGCGGGAGCGGGAGAAGGAGCTGGAGATGGAGGAGAGAGAGCGGAGGGAGGAGATGGAGGTGGAGAGAGAGGTATGTCAGCTGAGCATTGGAATGGGGGTGCTGGGGGGAAGCCCGAGGTCGGGGGCCCACGGCTTCCCTCCAGGAGTGGTGGGGGGGCACTCCTACGTAAGCACACACCTGTCTCTGCACTCCGCTACGGTGGCCGCCAGCGTAGCCACGAGCCCCGTCTACGGAGACACCGAGAGACAGAAGCAGCCCAACACCCCGGAGGTAGACATGGAGGTCTCTAACTTCAACATGGGTCCATCGGGGGGCCAAAAGCCCAGTTCCGGGACCCCCCAGCACAGACACATCCTCTCCAAGCCCCCTGGCTGCTCCTCGTCCTCCTCCCCTCATCTGGCGGTGGCTCGGGGCCCCCTCTCCGCCCTGACCGGCCCCCAGCAGCCCCCCTCCTCCCCTGCCTCTCTGAGGCCTGAGCTGAGCCTCTCCCAGGCCAGCCTCCCTTCCACCAAGACCACGCCCACTCAGACCCCCCCCTCTACGCCCAGCACCTCCTCCTCGCGCTCCCGCACCCCGCTGTCGCTGGCGCAGCAGAAGTACAAGAAGGGCGACGTGGTGTGCACCAACAACGGCATCCGCAAGAAGTTCAACGGGAAGCAGTGGCGGCGGCTGTGCTCCCGGGAGGGCTGCATGAAGGAGTCCCAGCGCCGCGGCTACTGCTCCCGCCACCTGTCCATGAGGACCAAGGAGATGGAGGCGGCCGGGGGGGGCGGCGGAGGGGGAGGGGAGCGGGGCGGGGCCGGAGGGGGGGGCAGCAGCTCGGGGACCGTGACCCCCTCGGACATGCGGGGGCGAGCGAGCAGCGAGTTCGACTGGGACGACACGTCCCGGGAGAGCAGCGAGGCCAGCAGCCGAGGGGACTCCCGGCCCCGGCTGGTGCAGGCGGCCCTCCTGCCCCACGACCTGTCGTCCCGCTTCGACATGGACGAGTGCGAGGCCGCCACCATGCTGGTGTCCCTGGGCAGCTCGCGCTCCTGCACGCCCTCCTTCTCCCCCATCTCCAACCAGTCGCCCTTCTCCCCCGCCCCGTCCCCCTCCCCGTCGCCGCTGTTCGGCTTCCGGCCTGCCAACTTCTCCCCCATCAACGCCTCCCCCGTCCCGCCCCACCGGAGGCAGCGGCAGCCCAGTGGGACCGGGGGGGGAGCAGGGGGTAGAGCCAGTGCCAGTGCGGCGGGCGAGCGGGAGAGGCACGCCTCGGGGCATCAGCCGTCGTTCCACGCCAACCTGACCTTCACCGTCCCCACCAGCACCGCCCCGGGGAAGCGGAAGTCCGAGGCCGCCCCTCCCCCACCGCCGCCCTCGCACCACCACGACTACACCCCCAAGACGGAGCCGGAGCAGGGGGACCTCAACAGCTCCTTCCGGGTGCTGTCGCCGCAGACGCAGGCCTCCTACTCGCGCACCCAGACGCCCACCTCCTCACGACACCGTGGAGCCGGCACCCCCCCCTCCAGCAGACCCCCGTCCTCCACAGCCTCCTCCCCGCCTCCTCTCCTGATCTCCCCCCTGCCCCCCTCCTCCCTGCCCCCCGACGGAGGGCTTCGCCGGGTGGTCCCTGTCCCCCAGCAGGCCCTCAGGGACTCCCCGGTCATCGTGAGGAACCCTGAAGTGCCGCTGGCCAAGTTCACCGAGGGTCCCATTGGGAGGGGGGGAGGCGGGGCCGAGGGGCTGCCCAAGACCTCCAAAGAGCCCGGGCTCGTGCCCTTCACCCCCCTGCCGGTGGCTGGCCTCCAGGTCCCCGTCCCCATCAACGCGGCCTCAGCCACCGTGACCAACGGGACCGTCCTGCTCCAGAACCCGGCCCAGACCCTGGTGCTGGTCTCCCCCGCCCCCACCTCCCTGGCCCCCGGCGGCATCAACGCCATGCAGACCCTATCCATCACCGTCAGCAGCAACACCAACAACGCCCCCATCCCCGGCAGCAACGCCTGCCCGGCGGGGAAGGAGCCGGACAAGGCGGCGGCGTTCGGGACAGAGGTCCAGCAGCCGGTCCCCTGTCACCCCTCCCCCACCGCCCTGCTGCCCCTCATCCTGCCCGCCGAGAACCTGCACCCCGCGCCCCGGAAGGACATCATCATAGGACGCCCCGGCACAGGTGAGCTACCATCGGTGAATGCGGGCAAGAGATGTTATTGGTTTACACACCAGAGCAGTTGTATTGGTCCATACAGGTGATGGTTTTATTGGTCCATACAGGTGATGGTTGCATTGGTCCATACAGGTGATGGTTGTATTGGTCCATACAGGTGAATGTTGTGTTGGTTCTTACAGGTGAATGTTTGTATCGGTTCATTGAGGTGAAGTTTGTATTGGTTCATGGAGGTGATCATTTGGTTTCTAACGCCGAGAGATTGTATTGATTTGCCCTGGAGAGGGTTTGTGTAGGTTTAGAGAAGGGAGGGATTGCATTGATTGATGCAGGTGAGGGTTGATATTCGTTCCTACAGTGGAGGGACGTGTTGGTCTGTACAGGTGAGGCGGTTTTTGTGCGTTTGCCCACTCTTAGTTCAGAGATCAAAGGGGAATATCGAGCATGTTCTGTTTCGGAAAATAAGTTTGGTGCTATTTTAGGTACGATTGTTGGAAGAATCATGGTCTGTAGTTTGTTAGGGCGGAAATTTATGAATTGAATCATTTCAAAGAAAAGTGAAAGAAAGATATTTTTCAATGATTTATTTTTCTTTCGCTTGGATTCCTGTTAATCTGTTATTCAAATAAATAAGAGCATTCCTGCATAAAACGGGTTCCTTTTTTCTCTTTCGTGTATATACAAATAAAAGGAAAATAATGTTGCTTCAATGAGAGTGTTTCCCCACCCCTCATGTTGAGAAACAGTAAACAAAAGGTGTGAATTTTTTAGAGCTAGGATTAGAACCATACTTCATCAAATGCCATAAATAAATGATAAATACATGCTTTTGTTTTTTTATAAAATATATATTTTCAGACTTTCTCAAATCCATCCACTAAACCCTACCCTGGTTCTTAAGGTGTAAGAGGGTTGTGATGCAGGGGGAGTGTGTGTGAGAGGGGGGGTGGGGCACCACCCTCTGTGTGTGAGCCGGGTGTTGGATGATCGGGGCAGGGGTTCAGGAAGTGCTGGTCACTGGTCACAACGGAGGGGGGCCGGCCTGACGCTGGCATGGCTCCACTCCAACATTTCAAACATGACTAGACTCACCCTGGGAGCCCACACTCCCACTATGCTGGCCGACACACACACACACACACACACACACACACACACACACACACACACACACACACACACACACACACACACACACACACACACACACACACACACACACACACACACAAACACAAACACAAACACAAACACACACAAACACACTTACAGATACACACACACACATACACGTAAAGACGTGTCAAAAGGGAATATTGAAATAATATAAATACGTATTTACTTTAAATGATGATGAAGATAAAATATATAGAAAAAATATATTTGAATGGACATCTTTTGTCTGAACTGATCTTTCGGTTCACACAGACAGACAGACAAACACCATTTTTCTATCTGTGGTTACTCGGTCCTTTAAAGGTTTATTTATTCATCACTTTAAATTATGAGAGAGTTCAAATATATAAATGCTATTTTTACTGGACAACTTCCTTCTAAACTGATCCTTATTTTCATCGGTGCACCCAGAAGGACAGACGGACACACACACACACACACACACACACACACACACACACACACACACACACACACACACACA
Organism: Gadus morhua; assembly: GCF_902167405.1. Taxonomy (NCBI): domain Eukaryota; kingdom Metazoa; phylum Chordata; class Actinopteri; order Gadiformes; family Gadidae; genus Gadus; species Gadus morhua. The sequence continues at coordinate 8,010,865 of NC_044058.1, forward strand.
CACACACACACACACACACACACACACACACACACACACACACACACACACACACACACACACAGACACACAGACACTCTGACATATACTTGCACATACTGACATAAAGGAGGTTGCATTCAAATATAATGGGACTAAATCAATATATAAATATGATATATATATTTTAACTATATATCATGTGTTAAAATAGACCTTTGCTTTACTTTTTATGCATGCATAGTTTTTAGATGTGCCAGTGTTTTTTTGTCCTCTTTCTAACCTGCTGTATCACAAGTCAATTTGTATGATGACTTCTTAAAACAAATCAAGGCAAAAAAACGACAAAAATTAATAACAAATTGTGAAACGCTAATAGAGAAAGAGCTAAATCCCAAAAGCCAGCCTGCTACAGAATAGACCGATTAAAAACTGTCTCTTATTATTATTCTTTTTAATTTAATTGAAAGAAAAAAATAACGTGGCTCTGATTTCAGGACTGACTCGATAAAAGATCCACAATGCTCATGTTTGCGCTTGCACATGTGTAGGTGTGTGTGTGTTTGTGCATGCGTGCACGTGCATGTGTATGTGTGCCCCTCCATGTGTTGTGTGAGCGTCAAGGAGCGACCTCGCGGGCCGCGGCCGGCCCCGTGTGTCTGCTAAGCCAACCGGACTCAGAGACTCAGCCGGTCAATTCAGGTCGAGGTTAACTGAAATTCACTTTCAAACTACGGAGTCCACACTCCCATCACACAGTCCAGATTACACGCTGGGTGATAGGCCACAGAGGCACTGTAGGACATCAGTGAGCTTACTTAATTTGATATCCGTGAGCTTCAACACTATTTATATTAAGGATTCACGTACGGTTATAACAATTCATTACAGTATATTATACTACAAATAGTTGTTATTATCTATATTTCAGTACAAGTATGTTTATATATTTGTCGGTTGGCTTGTGCTGGGATTTAGATTTTATACACAAGTGTGTGTGTGTGTGTGTGTGTGTGTGTGTGTGTGTGTGTGTGTGTGTGTGTGTGTGTGTGTGTGTGTGTGTGTGTGTGTGTGTGTGTGTGTGTGTGTGTGTGTGTGTGTGTGTGCAGGCCGAGGGGGGATCCATTCAACAGCGGAGCGGGTCTCTGTGAGGTCCTCAGTGTGATCAGGATAGAGAGATCTGTCCTCGAGTTGGACGTCTTGGAAAACACAGCACCTATTAGTACAACAAAGGGTTAGCATGAAAATAAATATAAAACATTGAGGGGGGGGGGGGGGGGGGGGGGGGGGGGGTGGTAAACAGACTTTAAACTGTGTGTTAAGAAAAAGCTAAACTTAACACTGATTAACTGTTTCAACAACAGTAAAAACTCTCTTCTTCTGTCTGTACACTGGCTGGAAACACAGGTAACCAAGACGTTTCTAGAAGGAAATATGTGGTGAACAGTGAGGCCATGCAGAACTGAACAGCATACGCACAAATTGGCTGCAATTTCCAGAGACAACATTTGTGCTTGTGTGTGTGAGTGTGTGCTTGTGTGTATGTGTGTCGATAGCATTTATATGTGTGCGTGTGTTTGCGTGTGTGTGTGTGTGTGTGCATGTGTGTGTGTCGGCGTGCATGTTTGTGCGTGCGTGTGTGTGTGTGTGTGTGTGTGTGTGTGTATGCATGTGTAACCGAATTGGTTACAAGGTCTGTATAAGACGTTAAGGAGGAATGTTTCTAATAGAGAGCGTGCCCGGCTTACTGCTCGACCCTGGTCCGGTGAACAGAGATGAAGAGAATTATTTGTATGAAGAGGTTTAGTACATTTCATGTTCTTCAGCTGGGGTTATGGGAAGATGTTAAGGATGTGTGTGTGTCTGTGTGTGTGTGTGTGTGTGTGTGTGTGTGTGTGTGTGTGTGTGTGTGTGTGTGTGTGTGTGTGTGTGTGTTTAACCTACCTCACTCGCTCTGGAGACCTAAATTCTCTCTCCCTCCCGCTACAAACAATTTGGGCTGATTCATGCTGTGTATATGGGTGCACGTGTGAATACGTGTGTTTTAATGTGTGTGTGTGTGTGTGTGTGTGTGTGTGTGTGTGTGTGTGTGTGTGTGTGTGTGTGTGTGTGTGTGTGTGTGTGTGTGTGTGTGTGTGTGTGTGTGTGTGTGTGTGTGTGTGTGTGTGTGAGTATGTGTCGGTGAAGGGAGTAACATGATAGTCAATGAAGGTGTAGGAAGCGTCTGTTGTGGAGCCTAGCAGTGGGCGGGTTGTGTGCGGGTGGGTCCCAGGCCTTTGTTTGCGTAGCGTGGTAATATATACTGTGAAGTGTCTGTGAAATATACTCCAGTTGGTCGCTCCAGAGTGCAAACTTTGAGGTTTAGTTTGTGAAAGTCTCAGCGACAGCTTGTGCAGTTATTATTACTGGCTTAAATCATGAAACCACTAATTAGTATGATCCTAATCCTCTCAATTTGTCCACGTTGTTCTATAGGAATAACCAAAGGAAACGCCATAGTTATACTGTAGGAAAAGTATTGCATCAGCTGCTGTAAAATACAAGATGCTGACATCATGGGCCCTTCTCAAATCCCCTGTTTGTAATCTGACAGATCACTGAATGACCGAATGAACGAATGAATGAATAAGAAGAATGGCAGCAATTTGAGGGGGTGATACACATGCTTGTTTTAGCGGTCTATTTTGGAGATGGTTCAGGGGCGTGCATGTGTGGGTGTTTCCTGTAGAGTGAGTGCTCACATGTGCTCGTGGGAGAGTCGATTTGTGCATGCTCGTGTTTGCGTAGGTCTTGGTATCTCAGCCAGTAATGGTTGGTATAGCTCACTACACTCACTATTCATTCGTCGGTTTGGCTATTTGGTGCCAATTTGATAAAATGTGTGAAATTTCACATTGCAGACTTAAATAGCCTCTGACTTATATGAGGGAATATCATTTGGATGTATTGTAAATTAATTATAAATACAGCATTTTGACTGCAGACATACTGTGGCCATTTTGTGACCTTGGAAGTTAGTTTCATTTATTTCACAATGTCTTTCAAAGAGTGTGCTGCTTGGTGTAATTGTATTGCAGCAACGAAGAGGAACATACAGTTACTATGGTTGGGATTTTAACAGACTGATATGGAAGACGAGAGGAATGCATCCGATTAAATTAATTCAAGAATAAAGAACCAAGACTATATTTTTTTCGCCTCCTTTCCTCCCTCGAATATGTAGTAAAATATACTACGTATAAATTGTTTTGAATTTGTATTTAGTATTTTTGCCAGTAAAGCTTTGCCAGTGTTTGAGAGCAACATATATTCAGTCTTCTGTGTGGTGTACTCGATTCTGTGGTGCACTCTCTACCAGCGTGTGGTGTGGTGTGTATGATGTGTTCCAGAGTATGTGGTGTATGATGAGAGATGTGTGTTATGTGTCGGTAGTATAATGTAATAGAGTGTGTATCTGTATTGTGTTTGATGTATGTCGTGTATGATGAGCGATGTGTATTGTGTGTCTGGTGTATGATGTAAACGAGTGTTTATTGTTTTTGATGTATGTGGTTGTATATGATGAGCGATGTTTGTTGTGTGTCTGTTGCATGATTTATCGGAGTAGTGTGTGGTGTATCTTGTCTACCAGAGCATGTGGTATATCATGTACCATGTGTGTTGTGTGTATTGTCTTCGACTAACTTGAGTTGAGTGTGGTGTATTTTTCCTACCAGATTATATGTGGTGAATATTTGAATATGAACAATATGTGGTGTGTATGATGTACTTAAATGCCTGTACAAGAGAATGTGTGTGGTGGGTGTTGTGGTTGTGTTGCTCCAGAGTGTGTACTGTGTGTGCATTCCTGACTGGGGCATGTGTGAGGTGACAGAGTGTGTATGCGTGGTGTTGCCTGTAGTAAGGTGTGTTTGGTGTGTGTTTGGTGTGTATGATGACCAGAATAGATAGAGTGTATGATGTCGGAGTTACTAGCATTTGTATTGCGTGACACATACTGGAGTGTGTGTTTTTTGTATAATGCACGCTTGGATATGTGGCACATGATTGGCTGGACCTTGGATTTATGTGTTGTTCTATAGAGCGTGTATAATGTGCACTAGGATAGTTGGGGTAGGATGTACTAGTACTAGAGTGTGTATTCATGCGTTGTACTCTCGCATGTGTATTAGGCACACTAGGGTGTTCTGTCTGTGGTGGACTAGAGTGCGTTGTACTATACAGTGTGTTTGTCTGGTGTTTAGGATGCACTGGAGTACGTGTACTAGAGTGTGTATGTGTTGTACTAGGGCGTGTATGAATTTGAAATGTGTTGTACTACAATGTGTATTGTCTCTGTTGTATTAGGGTAGGTTGAATAAGGTGTTAGCGACAAGATGAACGATCGAGTGTCATCAAGAACCGGATATGACGTGTGAGCCAAATGACTGTTGCCATGGTAACAAAGCAAACAGCACACATCCAAATAACACGCGCGTAACCGAATATTCTCAGAAGAAACTGTTTTGCTGTGCGTTTGTGTGTGGGGGGGGGGAGTGGATGTGTGTGGGGTTGGGTGTTTGTGCTTGTGTGCGTGTGCGTGTGCGTGTATGTGTGTATGTATGTGTGTGGGTGTGTGGCTGCGTTTTTGCATGGGTGTTTGTGTGTGCGTGTGTGTGTGTGTGTGTATGTGCGTTTTTGTGTGTGTGTGTGTGCGTGTGCATGGCCGTCAAGGGGCTTCTGTTCATTTGCAACTTAAAACAAGGGGAACTTATTGTGCATAACTGAAGAATAACACCTTTTTTTCAGTTTAAAATTCAATTATTCACATATTTATGTTATTCTTGCAAGTTCTAATTACAGTTCTACCTCATCGTGACAGACTTTGTTTATTTCACCAAGGGAACTTTCCAGAAGAAATGTTCTCGCCCGACTCTGAGATCAGGGAGATGAGGGGGACTGTGGGCTACTTTAGGCAGGATCCATAGATCTTGTCTGTGCTCCGAAATCCCAGAATGAGTGGGCAGTAAATAAATGAGTTCAAGTAAAGAGAAATAGAAAAGCCCAGACAGTTATCATGACCACATCATGATGGCACCAGAGACTTTCCGTCGTGGAGCAAGGCATTCATTGTGTGACTCCGTGTCGCTCAGCCTCCTGTGTGTGCGGTCCGTTTGTTTTGCAGAATATAATCATGACGATGTTTTGTTTGCTCCAAAATCTCTTATTTCAGTGACCGTGAATTTTTGTTTGGTGAAATACTTTTTTTTTTTAACATGGTAACATTGATGTGCATGCAGAAAAGCATGTAAAAATGAACTCGACACAGCGTCACACACACACACACATAAAAGCGGTCACGCTCATGGACACGTGCGCGCTCTCCTCACCGTGTGACTTTGTGCTCCATGACCCATCTCTTTTGATCTCTCTGTATACCTCCATTTTTTTTCTCGAAAATTGTCTCAAAACAGACTCACGACAAATTGTGCGTGTTAACCCTTTGCTCCATCGCACTGCAGTGGTGCGTTACCAACACCCCCCCACCACCACCCCCTCGCCCGCTCTCCCACTGCCATCACCCACCGGCGCATCCGTCCCCCCCACCCTCCAGTCCTGCTCACTCCCCCTCTCGCTCTCTCTGGTCTACCCGGATACGGATACCCGGGAATAACATTCCCCTCCCTCCCTCCCTCCCTCCCTCCCTCCCTCCCTCCCTCCCTCCCTCCCTCCCTCCCTCCCTCCCTCTATCCCTCCCTCCCCTCCTTCCCTTTACGTAACGCTCAAAGCCGTGCATATCGGGGAGTGATGTGTAGGCCACGGCAACAGCCACATCTGGATCACTCCTCGCTCAGTTCGGTGTGGCCATGGCCTTGAACGTTTAACCAAAGGCCCCCATGCAAAATGCTCATTCTCAATTCATTGTGTTCTACACTTGGGAAGGACAACATCAACATGAGTCTGCAGAGATAAGGCTCACCGCCTCCTAGACTTGGGTGCAGATTGATACCATCGGTGTTGTTTACCCGTAGGGGAAGTTAGTTCCCGTTTATTCATCCTAAAAGTGTGCCGTTTAGTTTCATCCCCCGACCCTGGTCATGTATGAAAGTGAGTTTGCACGAGACTTTGCGGTGGGCTTTTTTTTCTCCTTCTCCCCTCATCCCAATCCTCTTTCCCTCTCACCACTCACTGGTTCATTTATCTCTGAGCTTGCAGTGCCACCAGATGGTAGAAATCACACATTACATCGGCAGCTCGCAGCAGCTCAGAGACACAGCCGTCCACACACTGGTCTGAAGGCACCATTACGTACGCCCTCCTCATTGGTTCAGGTTTGTGGCTGGGGAAGAAAAGGTTGCTCTGACTCTGGTAGCCAAGGAGTCTGCTTATATCCTCGATGTGTTTGCTCGCGCCTTTTTAAATCCAATGACATGCAACATCGTTTAAATAGCGAATGAGCAGGGGAGAAATTTCACCAGATCCAGAAATGATTATTTTACATGGGTAATAAACACACAGAGAAGGGGAATGGGGAGGCTTGGTTTTGAGGAGGTAAAGTTTTGATGCTCATAGACCTGTTCTTTAAGGTCGCATTCAATGGCAGTTGAATGGGATTCCAACTGAAAAAACGTGACACCCATGGTTGCTCGGTTGTGACCGGTTGAAGGGAGATAGACCTAATGGTCATTGGTTGCCACAGGTTACTCGGGGACCCTTTGCCCGACAGGATTGTTGCCATAGTAACTACGAAGGATGGTAGATGGTTATAATTGGACGGAGCGAGTGTTGGATGGCTGGGAGAGCGACAGAGCAGAGGCGCCGCCGCAGTGGCGGTGGAGAGGAGGAGAGAGGGGCTCCGCTCTGCAGGTGTAGCGTCGACACGGGAGCATAAAGGTGGAACAAAAGTTTTGGCAGGGGGCATTTAAGACTCATCCATGGGTCCATGTGACTGCAAAGCAGCCGATATAATACCTCGAACACCTACCCGTATCGTGGTGGTTGGTTTGCTACTTAGAAGGAATGCCATATAGTCTCCGGGATCTCTCTCTCTCAACCTCTGCAATAAACATTGACGAATTGAAGAATGCATAACTACAGCAAGTTTGCCTCGCAAACGCATAACTATAGCAAGTTTAAACCTAAACCGGTTTAAACAGATTTTTTTCTATTACCATAATTATTTGTCAAGTGAAGTGTTTAAAAATTTCTTGTCTACATTTTTGTTATATGATTTAGGCAAGGCAAGGCAACTTTATTTACATAGCACTTTTCATACACAAGGCAGACTCAAAGTGCTTCACATACTTAGGTAAAAGGTAAGATATAGCTCAACTCCGGTAATTTACATACCTAACCTATAAACCTCAAACTACTATGGCTGATAACAATAATTTAGCCAATGAACTCTATTATGAGGGGCTTGTGTGATATGTTCAAGCGTTAAGCTCTCAGATGATCACAGCCATCGCTCATCCAACATATCTGCTCCCTCCCAATCCGCCCAGCACAGGCTGAAAGGGGTCACCATAATGCATTAGGTAACATCACAGAACAATCTACATAGCAAGTAGGACATTCCTCATAGGATACAGATCATTGATTTAGCTAATATAGAACATAGGTTATAGTGCAAAGGTCATATCCCAGGAAACAGAACATCCGATTTATCCCACAGGATATATAACATAGGATTTTCTCTGATAGGATATATAACATACAATATATCACATAGGATATATAACATACAATATATCACATAGGATGTATAACATACAATATATCACATAGGATGTATAACATAGGATATGTCGCATAGGATATATAATATAGGATTTAGAACATTGGATATATCACATAGGCTTTTTAACATAGGATATATAACATAGGATATATCACATAGGATATAGAATACAAGACATATCATACAACATAGAAAATGAGATATAGACTATAGGATGTAGGACATAGTTATAGTTATAGTGTAAATTACCTTTCACTTATTAAATTGCACATATGTTATATGCTTATGATAAAGTGCATAGGCCATATCACATGACATAGCAAATAGGACATGGCACATAGGACATATCACATATGACATAGCAAAAAGGATATGGAACACAGGGTATAGCACACAGGATATAGCACACAGGATATATTCCATTGGATTAAGTACATATTATTAAGTACATATGACAAGGAAAAGGATATATATCTTCAACATACATTGAAGATAGGAAAAAGAATAAAGGAGGCATCCATTTTGTGAGCTTGTTATTGAAAGATAATGGATGGCATTAGGTTGTACTTCAAGACTGAGCAGTTTTGGAACGATATATGGACTTTGAAAACAATTAAAAAAGTTTTTTACCATTCTGCGTTACTGGGCCATTCTGTGTGGGACAACCCTCTCTCGATCATATACACTATGGTCTTTTCTTTAACTCTAGATGATCAAAAAATATCATTTACAGCTCTTCTCACTTCTGCATGGTTCCAGTGGAAACTCACTCATGTCAATATCATGCCAACAAAGAGAGAGCTAGGATGGCAGAGGAGTTGCTATGTGGGTGTGTGTATGTGTGGGTAGGGATGAGGGGGTGCACGGTAGAATACAGCCTGACAATGACTGAGAATATCACAATCACTTAGAAATATGCGTATTTTAACTTACTATATTTACGATTTCCTACTAACTATTTGCTATCATAATGTCAATTTCCTCGTCAGTTATTCTCTGCAAATCTACACCCAAGGTGATGATTTATGGGACTGAGGGGTTAAGAGGCCCTTTACTAGGACCACATCTGCCAGAGGAACCTGCTGTGACCTTATTGGCCAGTGTCCCAACTCCCTAAGAGCCGCTGGGGGCCACGGTGGTTACCCCTCCCAGTTCTGTGCCTCACGGATTGACAGTGGAGAGAGTTCTGGTGCAGGATATGTTGCGACAACAACACACACGCACGCACGCACACACACAATGTCCAGCAAGATACCAGCTGTGGCAGGTATAGGGGCGGTTTTCTGTCCAACCTTAAATGTCTTTACTATCCGTTGTTTCAGTTGACATCGCTACCATGGTCACATAAGAGAAGTTCTGTTTTCACAAGTTGTTTTCTCTCCGTCCACCCCCATCCCCGTCCCTCCCTCTTCTGAATCACAGAATGACTCTCGTTCTATTTTTACCCTCTGGTCCTCTCCTCTTATCCCGTTCCACCCATTTTCCTTCTCTTTCAAGACAGCCTCCCTTGCCTGCTCTCATTTCTCTTTTGTCTAGTTTCTGGCGGGTCTCAATACAAATTGCATATGTGGTAGTGGTGACATCCGGTGATGGGAGAGTAGCATTATTAAGAATAATTGGATTTACTGACCTAAAGCAAGTGGCATTACTTACTTTCTCACTCACAGTTTAGGAGCAACCCAGGGGGGGAGTGATCAAAAGAGAGGACACATTCACAATCTTTTTTTCAGATTCTTAACTAAAAGCCATTTCGAGTTTACTCAAACTTCGATTAAATTACAGGGTCGATCCATCCCTTAGAGAAAGTAGCCAAAGATAGTCACTCACAAAATCCCTATAGCCAACATTCAATTGCCGAGTTTGTTACAGAAGAATATACGTGACCACCATGTAAGCTTAAGTGCGCCCCCTTCATACGATGGCTATTTTGAGTACTACACCTGGATCTTGGCCCCATGGCTGTTGCCCGTCCCAAGGGAGGGACTTCGTGTAACTTGTCAGGTCATTGGTTGCCCTACATCTGACCGCCGGCGTTTGATTCGCGTGTTCATAAAGCCATGTAGTTATACTACGAACTTTTTACCAGTTGATAAGTGACAGCATACTTTAAGAAGTACGTATAGTAAAAAGACAATTTACAAGGCACACAAAATGGTGTTTGTCATTTAATGATGCCTTGTGTTTTTGCTTTTGCTGTTACGCTGACTATCAAGATTAGAACATTTGCATATGACTGACATTCCTCTGCATACTCTACCCAATCAGTAACCCTGGCACTCCGATGACTGGTTGTTGCTTCGGCCAATGCTGATGCCTAAATCCACCGAAAGGGGCGGGACACGGTTGGGCGAGGTTGACAGACTTGGAAGGGGGGCAAGCAGCCTAGTTTACAACAGGAGGAAGAGGGAGGGAAAAAAAGAAAGGAAGAGCTTAGGTTTTCAAAAGGGAAAAAAACAACTCAGTAAACTTGAGCCTTTCTCCGAAGATGTTAAACGAGGACATTTCCACGCGAAAAGGCCTCCACCACGAGAACTAATCGAGGCTGATGGTGCGCGCTGCCTCGTAGGGGGAGGAGGACGCAGCCCGGAGTGGCTCGAGCTAACCTGCTGCAGACGGACCTCACGAGCCGCTCGCTGCTGCTGCTGTTGCTTTTAATCACTGAGTATTAGATGCCAATCATTCGGGGTTGAAATCCGCTTCAAACAGCTCCGGTTGGGCATTTTGTTTATTGTCCTCGTTGACAACTGGAGCGGAGTTGGATGAAGCAGACTTGATATCTCCTCTCCGCGGACCGGAGCCGAGGGGATCCATCATCGTCGCTGCTGCTCCGCGTTGTAGTCCATCAGGGGCTAGCTAACGTGAGGCTGCCTAGCCCGAGTTTAGCTCGTAATAGTGGACAACTTATGGACGATCCTTGACAGATTTGTAGTCATCGTTTGACGGTTTAGGTAGCGGATGTACCTAATTTAACAACAGACGTGATACCCGCATCTCTGCCCTTAAGTTAACGTGGTGTTGATCACTAGTGTGTCGGTACAGGCAGGTGTGCATATTTCATGTCAGGGATGGAAACCACCGCAAATGGCATATGTATTTGTTTGGCGATTTGATTAAGAAAGGCTGTTCTCTTTTAAACAGACACGTTGTTTGTGCTGAATACACGTGAATAATCGTCGTTGTGGAGAACATGAGAACAGTTGCGTTTCTTTTGGCTGTTTGTGAGCGAAGGGTGCAGGACCAGGGGCGTTCCCGAGGGTCTGGACCTGTATACTGGGAGCTCTGGTTGATGCAAGGGGCAGCTAAACTGGCCGGTGTGAATTATGTGAACCAACACTGACAGACCCCGGTGTTATATTAGCAGAGCCCTCTCGGACATGAAGTCCTCAATGTGTCTCAGTTAGCGACATATGTCAATCATAGCCCACATCTGCCTATTGCCTCTCTAGCTCGATAGTCACGGTTGTCCTGCTACGTCTGCCTTTTGAACTAGATCATTCCACAGGGGGGGTTGTTTTAGAGTGTTATGATCTTCTGAGATCACGTAATCACAGCACCGGTTTCATTGATCTACAGATCTAACGTGTCTCCAAAGATAGATGCGTAGTTTACGGATCCGTGTTTTAATCCAGGCCGGGGACGAGAGCGAGGCCTTGTTAACCAATTCGGCGCCATTCTAATGCGCCGATGTAAACAAACAGTGAGAGGGCATCGGGGGTAATTAGACCAAGGCGGAATCTTGCCTTGATCAGTCATTTTCTACTTTGTCTAATCAATTCCGTTTTAATTTTGCTCAATATACAAATGTAATCATTTTGTAGTATATTTTGCCCATGGATATTTGATTATTCTGTTCGAATTATCAAACTGCGGTGTTCTCCGAGAAGGAAAGAGATGGAATCCCTGCGTCATAAAATCGTAGTGATGTCCAACTATAAATAACGACTGCACTTCGACAAACAACTGGAATAATGCAGTGAATAATGTGAATGATGATCGCAAACTGAAGGGAAACAGCTGATGCATCAACCGCGGTCCACTTAGTATTTTCTCAGAATCAGATCAAACTTTTCGTTGAAGTATCATCCCTTCCAAGAAGGGACATCTTTTTTTATTATAAGCAGCAGCAAGACTTTGCTTCGACCATGTTTTCTTCAGAGAATCCTCAATATCTGCGTCAAGGATTGAGCATGTTTGGTCAGTGTAACCGTATTTATGGGTTTACAATTTATCGTATTCATTATTTATTTATTTCCCCAAGATAGCACCATGTCAAATATTGCCAGGCATTGCATTTATATTGAAAAATCCTGTCTCTACAGTGTGGACCAATGTGGAGCCACGGTCTGTTCCTGTGTTCCCCTGGCATTCATTGGTCCCTTTCCTGGCACCAACCCAATCAGATGCGTTTGCTCAGTCAGGAGAGGGCCAACAACCAATCAATCACCCTCAAGCAGCAAGTCTAAAGTCAGGTAAACAAACTGTTTTACTGTTCAATTGTTTTACACCAGTTGTCTTCATGATTTTTAAAGATGGAATGCGTTTTTGTGTGTTTCCCATTGATCGTTACCAATGCTCTATGCCATATACATGTGATTTACCTCAGAATGCCAAGGGATGCCGGTGGTGTTACAGGAGCCTGCGGAGGTACCCATGACCGTGGAGAGGGGTCCCCAGTCGCGGCCTCTCCCCTCGGTGGACGAGCCAGCTCCAGAGAGGGAGAAGGAGGCGGAGCGGCCCGACAGCGAGACCGAAAGTGACGTGGATGACCCGTAAGCCAAACCTACTGTTGTATTTGTAGTGTATTAGACATGCCTGAGACCACTGTTATGTTCGCAAAGTTTCACGGTTTTCCATTGTTCAGTTCCTCTTCGTTGGTGTCGGTGCGTTAGAGAAGTTGTGGGTTGCTCAACATCAGACTTTGATAGATATTTATTTTGAAAAAGGAAAATGTGTGGGATATTTTTGTAGGCTTGTTCTAAATTTGGCAGCGTAGCTTACGGCTAGAGCGGCGATAACGGGAACTAAAGCATTCCTTCTCTTTATGACAATATGAAAGGCAGTGGTCAGGCTGCCAGTTATTGACTTGGAGGCGCTGCTCAATCTGCTGATCTGTGTTTCACAAGGAACCAACTGCCAGGGCCCTGAGCCGTAGACTAACCGGTAGTTCTGGCATATATCAAAATGGAAAACGGCGAATATTAACATCCAGAAGGAGCAAGCAGAACATTCAGTATCTGGGGCTCCATGGTTGTACGTGGTTAATGCGTTTTGTTGTCAACCAGTTATTTTTGTGTAATGATCTTCAGTGTCTTGTGTAATGTATTTTCTCCCTCTTCCAGGTTCCTCCCGGGAGTCCTGCCGGACCCGCCCCTTTTGGCTGTACCGGTGAAGAGACGCACTCAGTCCCTCAGCGCGCTGCCCAAAGATGGGGACAAGAGCAGTCCTGGGAAGGTACGCCCCGGACTCCACATCTATACTTCTCATCACTACATCACTAGTAAACCAATGTGTAGGCTTGGTTTTGTGTGCAGAATTTACTATTTAATCATTTTACAGACACTTTTATCTGAAGCAATTTACAGTTAATCTATTACGAAACATGTTATTAATGAACACCGGCTCATTAATTAATTACTTACTTATAATTTATCTTAAACTTGAGGGTCCCCAGATTTGGGAAGGCCGTGATCACTCTCGCAGCAAAAGGCATACAACACTGCCCGTATTCTGTAGATATAGTCATATCAAATTAAACATGAAAAACTCTGCTAAACACAACTCAAACACCAAGCATATTAATTAGAAAATAAAAAATAGGCTGGAGCTTAAGAGGTTAATACATTTTAGGCATATTTTAGGGTTTGGGCATTGCTCAAGGAACACTACATGTAGACTGTGGACATTGGGTTTAAACCCAGATACATCTTCGGCTGGGAGTCAAACACCCTAAGCACTACACAATGCTCTCTATCCTCTCAGAGGGAGAAGGACCACATACGGCGGCCCATGAATGCCTTCATGATCTTCAGCAAGCGTCACCGGGCGCTGGTGCACCAGCGGCACCCCAACCAGGACAACCGCACCGTCAGCAAGATCCTAGGGGAGTGGTGGTACGCGCTGGGGCCCAAAGAGAAGCAGAAGTACCACGACCTGGCCTTCCAGGTACGCAGGCACAGATGCGCATCCAAAATATACAGAGCCAATCAGCAGTATTACTAGTAATATATAGGCCTTTAGCAGACTGGAGACTGTTCTGTCCCCACACTAGACTATCCTGCCTCCCCTGATGGCAGGTTCAGAATATCCTGTCTTTTCTAAAGCGGCATTTACCCAAACGGCCCGTTCCCAGGTTAAAGAGGCCCATTTCAAGGCCCATCCAGACTGGAAGTGGTGCAACAAAGACAGGAAGAAGTCCAGCTCTGAGGGCCGCGGCATCCCTAGCGGTAAGGACGCCAGAGAGAGGTCCATGTCTGAGACCACAGGTCAGTCTCACCCACAATCCTCCATACACATACACACTAGGGGTGCAACGATACATGGATTCGTAGCGAATCGGTACGGACGTCACGGTTCGCATGGATTTACACAGAGAATACACGGTATGAAAGGAAATAAAACTGGCGTTCGAATTAATGTAATGCCGAACTAATGTTTGACAACTGAGACGCCTGAAAGGGTGCCGGCAAGTTCGAGCTACACAAGCCGTCCGTTGATTGGTCGACAGAATAGCACTTCCGTGGGACAGGGGGATAATAAACAAACACATTATCCGAGAGGTATTTCTGGACAACGGCGAAAGCTTCGCTTATTGCAGAAATGTCGCACAAAAGTTTGCCGTCCTTCTTGGACGTCCTACATTGTTGATCTTTGTTCATTGTGCGCGTTCTTCTTTTTCCTTGGATTTATTAGCACGCTACACTGTGTCAGGCTGCTATGAGGTCACAATGCTAACCCCCCCCTACCAAAATGGTACTGTCGTCGGTGGAAATGCGAGCCGTAACTGAGCTGCGCCGAAATGCACCTTCACTACTTCACCAAGCCGCCCCGATCCGACCCGTACCCTCGGGGGGGAAATTCTGTGTACCTTGCACTTTCATAAATAAGACATGCTAAATTTTCTTATTTCTTTCTTATTTTGTTTACAAGTTACGGATGGAGTCTGGAGGTTATGTGGGGTACTTATTGTTTACTGTTTACATCTTAGATTACACAGTTCAGGCGGTTGCAGCGAGAGACTGTATGACACTAGGTGGTACAACCTGAGACAATAAAAAAAGAATTTCTTCTGCATTTTTGTTTTTTATTTCCCTTCATTGTACCGAACTCATACCGAACCGTGATGTCTGAACCGAGGTATGAACGGAACCGTGACTTCAGTGTACCGTTACACCCCTAATACACACGCGTACACAGAATGCTCTCGCACTAGAGGCATCCCTACTTTGCCCCGGTTTCCCACGGTGTTTTATCAAACTGTTCCTCTGTGCCTGGTTATAGAGCCTCATTCAGTGGAGCTGAAAGGGGCAGGGCCGGGTCTGGTGGGCGTGTCCGAGCGGAGCGCAGGAGAAGGTCACGTGGGCCAGCTGACCCGCCCCCGAGCCTTCTCACAGAGTGCCATGCACAGCCTGGAGCGGGGAGAGAGGGGCAACACACAGGCACTGGCTGAGCTGGCGCAGGTACAACAGGGCTGGGGGAACTCATCACTATTCACACTGTTAGTGATGCAGCAAAATACATAGGTTTGTCTTTCAGGGGCTTAATGATTGCAAAAAGGGCTGGCTTTTTGGTTTTGTCAGTCCTTTCTCTAAAAACGTTTCTCTTCACATAGCAGTACATTAACTAAGCTTCATTGTATTTTGAAAATATTAAAACCAACCGCAATGTTTTATGAACTTCTACACACAGGAGTAATACAATTAATTTAAGTACTTTTGAGTGTTTGTGAAATTGTGGGCCGAAAAAATAAATAAATTGGCCGATACCGTTGCTTTTTCGGTTTTGTTAATATAACCTTACTGAAATATATAATTCAAAATGTATGTGACACAGCAGATAAACATTGGCCACAGCCATTTTTGAATGTCATCATATTTGCCGATGTCCAGATAGCGTGAACATCAGGCTTTCCCGTCTGGCCGATAAACCCGTGCATCCCTGTTGTTGTTCTTTGTGGTGGTTCATGAGTGGCCCTGCTACAGACAGACTCTACCTTCCTTCAGATGTGTGGCGACGGAGCGGGACAATTCTCGGGCCGGCCCCCGCCTCAGTCCCGGGCCCAGCGGGGGGTTAGCGAGGACATGACCAGCGACGAAGAGCGCATGGTCATCTGTGAAGAGGAAGGCGATGACGATGTCATTGGTGAGAAGTTGTAGCTATACACAGTGCCCGTTAGAGTGGAGAGCAGGACTCCCAGAAGGCTGTGTGTCTGCCCGCCCCTTCCTTGTGCCGGGTTATAAATAAATACATTGAGCATCTCCGAGTGTCCTAAAAAAAGATTTGATGTCATAATGTAGAAAACACCGCCGCTTCCCGGCCTCTTGTCCAGCATACAAAGTCTATATTGTCACTTGACGTGTGCAGTCACTATTAAGTTTTTCATTTTAATAAACAAAAATACGATCATTTTAATCATGTGGTCTCTTAGTTTCTTTGGAGAATAGTAACAATAAAAAAAGTCACCCACCAGGATCTTGGAAATGGTCATCAATATGCAGGTGAAAATGTGACCTCAGAGATAAAAGGACTGATGTTCCACCATGGTTCGTAGTCATGGGTTGCTACAGCTGTTGCCTTAATCTCTACAGCTGTAGCTTTGGCCAATGGCGACAATTACATTTTTGATTAAGATCAATACAAAGTATATCCATCCATAGAAAAAAAGTACATATATACAGTAATAACAGACTCATTTTAATTTAGATGCAATAATGAGATAATATATTTCACACAATGTTTGGGAACCATAAGAAACAGAAAATGTCTTTCTGTGCTTCTATGCTATGCACAGTCTCCCTACATTACATCCACAACAAATTGAATTTCAACTAATGCAATCTCTGCTCCTCTGGTTACTTCCTTTCTGTTCCCTTTTTAAGAAATCCAATATAAATTAGAGTGCACTTATTTTTATATTTTCTGCCATGGACTGTGTGCTCCATTGTGATTGGCTAATAAAGGCTCCCATTCAAATCCCTTGTGTAACCATCGCCCTTGCAATTCCTTCCTACAGAGGACCCCTATCCCACCAGCTCCATCGACCTCAAGTGTAAGGAGCGAGTGACCGACAGCGACAGTGACAACGGTTCAGAAGACGAGGGGGAGCGCAAGGTGAAATACTATACTGTCTGAAGTACTCGCACAGAAGCAGCCCGCCGTGTTTTGTTGTTTGTTTGATCATCCAGAAACAACACACGAGGAGAGGATAAGGAGTGGTTCATCCCTCATTGGGCCCAGATGGAGTTGTTAAAACCTTTTATTTATTTATTTATTTATTTCATTTTGATCTTTTTGTCTCTCCTTCTCCGCAGCGGGCGTTTGCGCCGGTCATCTGCTCCTCCTCCTTCCAACCCACGCCACACAGCAGGAGCGTCTCCCTCTCCTCCTACACCGCAACCAAACGCCACGACGAGGGCCGGCTGGGGGCGGGGGGGCTCGCCGACCGCCGGAGAAGGGCGGGAGATGGGGAGAGTAAGGATGGATATAGAGGAGGAGGAGGAGAGGGAGGCGGCATGACGTCCGCTCCTCTCCTGCTCTCCTCCTGTGGTAACTCGGTCATATCCAGCACCTCGGGCATGGGCCTCCCTGCCTCCACGGTCGGCCACCTGGGCCTGAGCACCATGGTGGGCATGGGGTCGGTGAGGGTGGCCTCCACCGTGGTCACCAACGTCGTGCGTCCCGTGATCAGCTCGCCGGTGCCCATCGCCAGCAAACCTCGTGATTTAGGCCCCTCCCCCGGCCCCCTCCACGACAGGAGGTCCATGACCCCACATCTGCAGCAACAGCAGCCGCAGCAGCTGCTGATTGGCTCCGGGGCAGGAAGTGGGGCGGCGGTCGGCGGGTACTACTCCTCCCCCTCCTCCTCCTCACCGCACACCGTGGGTGCAGCGGTCGGTCCTGGAGGGGTCATGACCAATCTGGTGCTGGGAGGGGCGTTTTCCGCTCAGCCCACTGTGCAGCTCATCTCCCCACCCCAGCATCACCAGGCGGCCCCACAACAGGCCCCTCCCACGAGCCACTTGGCAGCCCCGCACAGCCAGACCAACGGGCCCCTGCCCCTCTCCCTGCTGCAGCCCCACCTCCTCTCCGGCCCCTCCCTCACCTCTCCCGGGGGCAAGGCCGTCACACAGGTGCAGTACATCCTTCCCACCCTGCCTGCCAACGCCAAGGGTTCGCCCCAGCACGTCAGCCAGCCAACCAGTGTCTTCAACCTACCCACTGCCCCGCCCACACACGTGTCCTTGGCCAATGGGAAGCAGCATGGTTCAGGTGCTCTGGCCGGCTACACGACCAGCCAAGGCGTGGGACTGATCAGCCCTGGAGCCAGAGGTGATAACCTTTCCAGAGCATTATGATAAAATACATCCTCAGCTTATAAATGTTTGGGCTCCTCTGACTTCTTTTATTGTTCTTTTGTTTCTCCAGTGCAAACCCAGTCCCCGGGGCTCCAGGGCAAAATGCTGGTTCCCATGGCAACACTGCGGACTGTGCCGGCCACCGCCCAGCAGTTCCCCATTGTTGCCCCACCCCTTCCTGTCCAGAACGGCGCACAGGCAGGAAGCAAGGTCAGTGAGCATGTGCCTGCTGGGACAGACGCTAATTACACACTCCCTTATTCATGGCAAACATTAAAAGTCTTCTGGGCACGCTGTTCGTATTCCAAATGCACATTAGACGAGCGATGGAGTGCTGCCATCGCTCACCGCCATCCCCGGGTCTTTGTTCCAGATTATCCAGATCGCTCCCATGCCTGTGGTCCAGGCCCAGCTCCCCCAGGGCGGAGCGGTGCATCCTGCCAGCCCCTTCCCCGGGACGCTGGGTACAGCTGCCGTCATGGCCTCTGGGTCAGCTCCCTCGCAGACGCTGCTGCTGCCACCTGCCTCCACCAGGTGGGGAACAATGCACACACACACGCACATGCACTCACACTCGCGTACACACACACACACACACACACACACACACACACACACACACACACACACACACACACACACACACACACACACACACACACACACACACACACACATACACGTAGGGGCTGCACAATTTCACGTGGGGCATAATCGTAGGGTTTAATTCTTATTAAAAGTGGATGATAGTTTGCTGTTTTCTCCCACTGTCCATCTTTAATACGTTGTTTGACATTCATTTGATTCTTGAGCTGTAATCATATTAATTTAATACAGCTGATCCTATTATATTAGTACTAGAGTATTAGATGCAATATCTCAGCTTTCTTAGTCATCATATTCACATTACTATGTTTTCATATTTTCTAACGTTCAATCAAAACTAAACCTTACAAACGCACAGCTTGATATGAATCCCCATGGGCTTGCCCAGCCCTGACACACACATTACATCTGTCCAGTCAGCACTCGCCAGCAGGAAGCACACACCCCGGCTCACAGAGGGCTGGTAACGGTTTGTGTGAACGGCCGTGAGAAAGGTCCCACCGAGCCCACCCCCAAGCAGGGGGAAATCAACACAACAAGGTCAACTAAAGGGACCACTCTGAGCTGCATTCACCTACTATAGTGCCCCCCACACACACACACACACCTCTATTGTGATTAATATCCACTTACAGGCTGGACTGGTAATGGCCGTTTTATTTAGGTTCTTCTATTCATCAGTTTATCTCATTGTATTTTACGTGTTATTCTACTCTAGAGACTTTTATATGTTAGAGAATGAGCAATAACAGGGTTGACTGATATGTGGGTGGATTGGGATTTTAATATTTTCAATTTCAAATCATTTGGACCAAAAATAAATGAGCGAGGGTGGACTGAAGAAGACGCACAGTGCAGGTTTAAATAGATCTTCATTAAAGAGATGGTCATTTGTGGTACAGTACCACGCCTGAGCAGGAACGTCACCAGCAGGACCGGACCCTGTGTCGGCTCATGGTAGCGTGAGCCTAGCTCCATAGGCCCCGGCTGTAGGAGCCTGGAACAGCGACGTCTGTTCAGGACTGAGTTGGGGCCGACGCTGCCTGCCTGGTTCAAACCACAGTGGTGTATCACTGGTCCTATTGGTTCAGCTCTGTTCTGGAGCCGCTGGTTCACCGTTAGTCATACTGCCGTCGTCGGCCCGCTGCCTCTGCCTGCCCCCGCCTACGTACAACTGATAGATAGACAGACAGACAGAAAGACACTCATCTGAGGCTGCTGCCTCTGATGCACACCGCCCTCTGACCCCTCATGCAGCAGTTTGTTGTCTCTTCCTCTTTCCATTTTTTCAGAGTCTTGTTCACCACTCCCCTCCTGTTTCGTCTGCTGTTGTGTGTGTGTGTGTGTGTGTGTGTGTGTGTGTGTGTGTGTGTGTGTGTGTGTGTGTGTGTGTGTGTGTGTGTGTGTGTGTGTGTGTTCTCCCTTAAATTAACTTTAATATGGTTGTTTTCAGACTTCTACCTTTTTAACAGTTTATGCATAGGTGTAAAAATCGTGGTCATTCTATGATACTAAGGGTGGGTTTCTGTAATTCATCTGTGTTTTGCTGCATTTCATTACAAAATGGTACCTGGCTTTTTTTAGTTTCTCTGGATTCGATTGGCCAGGGACTCATAGAATCAGAGAGTGGAAGGTTTGACTCCAATGAATAATACTAAATAACTTGGATGTCGTTCAGGTTCTTTCACTTACTTTTGCATTAAGGAAACCTAGATAGATACCAATTCTAACACTATATCTACATTATAGTATAATAAAGCACACAAGAGTTGTTGAGGACAAGGAATATCTGATTCAGGTATAATACACGGAGTAATGAAACTGATCTGTGATGTTTGACTTTTACCATTGCTCAAATGTCCTCCTCTGCTTCCCCTTTTCTCTCTCTCGCTCTATCATAAATGTAGGATCACCTATGTGCAGTCCACTCCAGGGGTCCCCTCCACTTTGCCCTTAGTCTCCACGACGACAGGCTCCTCCCCCAGCCATCAGGCTCTGCCGTCGTCCGGATCTGCATATGTCCCTTCGACCATAGCAACGCTGGGCTTCACCGCCATCGCTCCCCCGGTGCAGCCGCTGATGCCAGGTCAGTGCTCTGGAGGTGGCTCTTAGTCTCCTGTATTAACGGGGACCTATCAGGGTTGGAGAGAGTATGCATTTATTAGACTGTTGATACTTCTCCCGACAACAGTGCAGTTTACCGTCAATCAACAAACAAATGCAACCTTGATAAGGAAGTAAGAGCTCATCTGTCTGTTTCCAATGTGCAATGAACTGCTACACTCTCTTCTGCCACAGGGTGGAAGCAACTGTCTGCAATCACCTTTTTTCACCATTCTTTATCAAACATAAGAAACCCGTTAACAATCCAGTATAAAGCTGCTAGGCATGTTTGAGTAAAGACTAGCAATGGTCTCTCAACTGCATAAGCTTGCTATTTCATATGTTTGTCTTAATTGGCTAGGCTAGGCCTATAAGCCAAGAGGAATTACTAATCTATCATACGTCTTATTGATTGCTTCAAATGGGGTGACTTTGAAAAAAATGTTTCACTTTACTCCATATTCTGCGTGTATGCCGATATATTTTTAAGATGAGGATGAGGAGTAAGACATAAATCAGGCAGCACTACATACCTCGCTTTCATTTACATTTATATAGCCTAGGGTTTTCTCATCTGTCGACCATAGAGACATAGAGGGCTTCTTGTTTGGAATTGAATCTATCACCAATTGAGGAATTTAAATTAAACAAATCTAATTCAATGTTTCCTAAATGTCATTCATTATTTCTGCCTGTATTCTCCGCCAATCGCAACATCCATCCAGCAGGTTGCATGTGTCAGAGAATACAGCTAGTTTTTCCACCCTAAGTCCTATTCTACTCTGAATGTCCTCAATCTGATTTCAGTTGTTCTCACACAGGGGACTGTCGCATGTAAAAAGAAAGAGGAAAAAAGAATGGCACTAGCTGCCACAAGCTCCTAGTCTTTATCCTCGTGCTCAAGTCCGCTGCTGACATTAGATCAATCCCCCTAGCCTCGGATGACCACAGCGGACAGTTAGTACGACCCCGGATAAGTGGCAGTCAAGAATTTCCCAATAAGCAGGAATAAATGTAACAAGCAAGATGACGAGATTTATAACGACTAGTATCGTTCTACCTGAAGAAAATCCCCCAACCATAGCATCTATTGATTGGATATATATTGGATTCATTGAAAGGACTTGTTCTCATCTTGTTGCTGTCGTCCAGGTCAACCAGCGCTGCTCGCCCCCGCCCCGTCCCTACAGCCCCCCACCCCTGCCACCGGGGGGCAGGCGGTCACCACCATCTACCCCGCCTTGTCCAGTGGCAACACCGGCGTGGTGTCCATGGCGACCATGCCTCCCAGCATGGTCTACTCCGTCTCCAACCCTTCCGGCGGCTCCATGCACATTCTGTCCAAGCACACGGTGGGACCGCCGACCACCATCACACACACCCACACCCTCAGCTACGCCCACCTGGACCGGCAGGCCGAGAGGCACGGCGAGCTGCTGGGGCAGCAGGACCGGGCCATGGAGAGGCCGGCCACCATCAAGACCCCCTGCAGCAGCGCCGGGTCGGCCAGTGGCCCGGCGGTGTCCATGAGGGCCTGCAGCCCCCCACTCTCCATCCACCCACCCGGTAGGACCCGCTACCTCTCAGCCAATACACATCCTCCTTTCTTTAGAGGCATTCTGTCTGTATTTACCTGCTACTGCTCACTATTAGACCGTATACTCGGATCAGATACAGGAACTAGTGTTGACACATACATTAAGCTCCAATAGATTGGAATTTAAGTCTATATTTCTACCCAGTGCCGTGGCTTTTTCCAAACCCCTTGTAGCCTCTTTAAATAATTAACCTCCACAGAAAGGTCTGCAGTCTATCCGTCGACCTCCCTGAGCAAGATGCTCCTACCTGCTTATTAATGATGTGTATCTTAAAAAAAAAAGTCTGCTAGAAGACCTGATGGTAGTTGTATAAATATTTAACTGTGATTCATGTCTTACTGAGTTCCATTACTTGATATCAGGTCTAGAAATATGTCATCTCATTTAACAGGCAGTGCACCGGGCACACCCAAACTCCCCCTGCCCTCCGCGAGGACCCCTCAGAAAGTGAAGGCCATGGTGGCCAACATCCCCGTGGGCAACTATGAAGGAGGGGGCCGCGGAAAGGACAGGGACAGGGAGAAGGAGCGAGAGAGGGACCGAGAGAGGGAGAGAGAGAGGGAGGCAGCGGCCTCTCGTTTCTCCTTTGAGCCCGAGCCGGCGGGCTCCCCGTCCTCCCACCCCAGCGAGGATCTGTCCTCCTCCGACAAGCTCCCCGAAGGCACCAGTGCCGCGGACGCCTCCAGCAGCCGCAGCCGGGACAGCAGTGCCAGCAGAGAGGTAGGGGGCCGGGTCACAGCTCAGTGAGGTGTGGTGTGTGGATATACATTAAGGCATTCATCATCAGGATGAGGATATACATCACGATATCTGTTGAAACGTTTTAAATCTGAGGTTAAATAACGCAATTCCTATCAATAATGTGGAAATAGCATGGAAGTCACTCGACGGTATTCCCAGAACAGCCAGAAATCTTTATTCTTATAAATACATTTTGCAAATAATGTATATCATTAAATGACATCACATTCTAGTACCTACTGCCCAGCCTTAACTATTTGGTGGTGAGGAGTTCTCTCATCAGCGTCTCCGTGGCTGTGTCCTTTCCTCTGCAGACTGGATGGAAGGAGTCCCTCCCCTCCTCTCCTCTCCCTCCCCCCTCTGAACCGGCATTGCCCCCCCCGCAGACCGACAAAGAAGCCCCCCCACCAAAGAAGATCAAGGCCCGGCCCCCGCCTCTCAAGAAGACGTTTGACTCTGTGGATAAGTGAGTTTATATTGATACTTTGTGTCCGCTGTGAATTAGAAAAGTCTTCACCGACGTACCCACTAACAATATCCCAGGCTCGCTTCGTATGAAGCATCATAGAAGAGAGACCTACCCTCTCATGCCATAGATCAGGCAGCATGGGTACAGCCGCCCTCCCGGCGGGCCCCAGACGAGCCTGTGTATATTCACGTGTCCTCTGCGTGTCCGTGTGTTGGTCGGGCAGGGTACTGTCGGAGGTGTACTTCGAGGAGCGCTTCGCCGAACTGCCGGAGTTCCGGCCGGAGGAGGTGCTGCCCTCGCCCACGCTGCAGAGCATGGCCACCTCCCCGCGCGCCATCCTCGGCAGCTACCGCCGCAAGAGGAAGAACTCCACAGGTGGGTCCCTGTGAGGGACCGGCGTGGTCGCCCCACGTATCTGGGATACGGCCAACTGGAAATTTCGAGTGTGGGCAATGGACTGAGGACTAAGAACAGTGAAGTTTAATTCTCATTAAAATATTCACAAAAAATAGAGCAATGTTCCAAAAGCAAAGGAAATGGCTGCATCAGTCAGCAAACAAAACTCAGATAACAAAACATAGCATAACCTAATCAAAACATAAGTCTTTCGTACTGGCCTCACGTCAAGCCAGCACCACCTTCAGCCCCAAACACCAAATGAGAAAGCCCTTAAATAGGGAAATGGCAATTGGACCAATCACGGCCGTATGGGCCAGACCATTAGTTGGGGGAACATTACTTACCTAAAGCTACCAATCCAACATGACTGAACAGAAAGTACATTGTGTGAATACTAAATAAACATGACACTAAATAAACCTTCACCAAATACATATATACCCACACCCTGTGCACAACCTAAAGATATTTACAAAACAGCTGTTTCTATCAACACCCCCCTGGGCTATTCCCTGATACCTTGATCCTAAGCTCCCTTAGCATACTGCCCCCTAACGGGACGGAAGACCAATTTTACACCAGCCCAATATAATATATACACACACAATATAATAATAATAATAATAATAATAATTTCTCTAATGCGAGACAGTGAGAAGGGGGAGGATTTCACCTTCTCACAGTCCTCCAGGGAGCGCTCAGAGTCAGGGGGCCGACAGAGGGACGTGGCGGCTCTCCCTGTTTAACCACGCGCCGTGGCGTTGTGTCTGCGGGGGTGAC
The DNA here is from genome assembly GCF_902167405.1 of Gadus morhua. Lineage (NCBI taxonomy): Eukaryota > Metazoa > Chordata > Actinopteri > Gadiformes > Gadidae > Gadus > Gadus morhua. The sequence goes on from NC_044058.1 coordinate 8,035,831, forward strand.
AGTAGGCCGTTCCCCTGACTGGTCGTAGCCTGGGTTACGACCTGATGAACCTCCTCGGTCCCAGTATTGAATGGCTTTGGGTTTGGCCTGGAGGCCGGAGCGCTCCAGGCCTCCTGCCCTGGGGTGATCATTGTGGACTCTCACTGCGTAGTATGATGGGGTCTTGGAGTAGGGAGTAACATGTGCACTGTGTTGAATCCTGCATCTAAACCACAACAGTTTCCCATGTGTGATCAGAGTTTTGCATTGGGTTTGGGATGTGGTTTGAGAGGGTTTTGCCGTCTGCCCCTCCGCCCCCCAGACCTGGACTCGTCCACGGAGGACCCGGTGTCTCCGAAGAGGAAGAGCCGGCGCCGTTCCAGCTGCAGCTCGGAGCCCAACACCCCCAAGAGCGCCGCCAAGTGTGAGGGAGACATCTTCACCTTCGACCGGCCAGGTAAGGACATCCGGAACATGTCGGGTCTACCAGGGAAATCAATTCAGACAACATGAGAAACAGGAATTAGATCAATTTTAAAAGGATTGTGAAGGGCTCATAAAGGTCTTGTATATTCAAAATACCGTGAAAAATATGTGATTCCTAGCCACAGGAAAACACACACGCACACAAACCACAGGCCAGGCTGACCTTGTTCCCGCCCATAACACAAGCTCTCTCCCCAGGCACGGACGGGGAGGACATCCTGGGGGAGCTGGAGTTCGATAAGGTCCCCTACTCGTCTCTGAGGCGCACCCTGGACCAGAGGAGGGCTCTGGTCATGCAGCTCTTTCAGGAGCACGGCTTCTTCCCTTCAGGTAGCCCAGGCTGGTCCAGAGAAATAAAATAAGGGACTCCTAACACACATAATGTAATGCGAGAAGAGAAAGTCGCTCTTAGTCATTTTGGATAAAGGTGTCTGCTAAACAGCTACATTTTTATTTATTTGCGATGTGTGAGAACGGCTACCTTGTCCAAAGCTGTGCAGGGATCGCTCTAATTAACAAAGTACAAAGAGCCACTGTACACAAGGCAGATGTGTAAAGAGCCGAGCTGACCGCTGCATTCCCCTCACAGCCCAGGCCACCGCCGCCTTCCAGACGCGCTACTCGGACATCTTCCCCACCAAGGTGTGCCTGCAGCTGAAGATCCGGGAGGTGAGGCAGAAGATCATGCAGACCGCCGCCCCCTCCGAGGTCTCCGGCCTCGGGGGTCCGGACTCCATGCCTTCCCTCCCTGGGCCCTCTGGCTCCCAGTCCGGAGAAGGCTCCGGGGCAGGCGGTGGGGGAGGAGGAGGGGGGGAGCCGGGGGGAGCGGACGGGGAGCGACCAGGAGAGCACAGCCCGGGAGATCCCCGGGAGTCCCAGGACTCCTCCAGATGAGGGAAGCTGATCGGTTTCTTTTCGATTTGTCGGATCAATCAGCGACGGTCAGAGTCACGCCTCACCGCCACCCAGCCTGCCCCCATTCCCGCCACCTCCGGGGTGTTTCAGAGGTCGCACTCTTCACCTCTCTGGTCTCTTCCTCCCATCTTTACATCCTCGGTGGCCAACTTCACAGAGGAGAGGACACACATAAGGTGTACAACGACGGGCATTGATCCATTTGAGCCGTTAATAAGCCCTGTACCAAAAAAGATTTACATGTGAGATGCCAGTGGCACAAAAAAACACCGTTAACACAATACCATGACGCACACACGGACGCATAACCACCCACACATAACCACACACGCACACTACACCCTGTGGACTTGTATTTCCACAGTTGATTCAGCACTCTTGTTTGTATGAACAACCTTGGATAAGGCCTCCATTGAAGCCAGTTAACTGCAGACCATTGTGTTCACCTAGACCTCGTCTGGCCCTGAAGCAACGGGGGCTGTGGTCGGGACTTACAGGCTCTTGTGGCCCCTTTTCAGACTGTGGAAGAAGTCAGTAGTTTTAGTCAGTTAAACTAGTTTTCTTTTTTATTTAGAGTATAAATAATTCTGAGTACCAAGCGGCGACAGACTGCAGGATATGAACAAAGTGTGTGTGTGTGTGTGTGTGTGTGTGTGTGTGTGTGTGTGTGTGTGTGTGTGTGTGTGTGTGTGTGTGTGTGTGTGTGTGTGTGTGTGTGTGTGTGTGTGTGTGTGTGTGTGTCGTTTGTCACTGCTGGACATTATGGGGGCTGGGCCCTCACCGGCTGGGGACTGTTTCATTGGATGAGATAACCTGTTGCTATGGGGACGGTTCAGAATGGCCCTTTCATGGAGTTCTTTTCACCCCAATTTTTTGCTTAACTGTAGACATTCGGGGGAGGTCTGTTCAAACCAAACGTTTGAATCTTATGTGGACATTTTTGGCAGTGCCATCATCGTTATCCTCGTCATTTTCATCATGGCCAACCGACATCAATCATCCCTTCCCGTGGTTGACCTCAGCAGATGCCAGTAACTAGGAAAGCAAGCATTCCTGTGCCTCATTCGCTCGCCATGAAGGAAGACGGTGGGCCCCAGTCAAAAAGGCACATCCTGTTCACAGCTGGACTGAATCCTATTAGTTGCCTCAACCACAAATCCATATATAAAGGAGGTTGGGGTTACCCAGCCTTAATCCCTCCTGTTGCCAAGCAATTTTATTACCAGTTTTTATTCAATATTATCATTATACTTCAGTTTTGTTGTATTTCTCTTGTTTTTAATACTCTACTGTGTCATTGAAGTAAAACCTGGTCCTTTTTAACTGACGGATATTATTCTAATTGTGACCAACCGTTAATTTCTAGAGCTAGTTTTGAGGCAGGTGTGTGAGGACACTTACACAAACCCTCCATTTTAGTCTTTCATTCGGTTGCCCTCACCTCAACACAGGACCTGTGGTGCACTTGTTTTCTTGATTGTCACAAAGGAAAAATGTGGGACCTTATATTCCTTTTTAAAAGAGTAATAAGTCATGTCTTTTTTGACAACCCTGTATTCTTTTTACTCCCTCACTATTAAGTTGGATTTTATAACCTTCATCCCTTTGCTTGTATTCCTCCTCCCTCCACCTCTTTCCTTCCCTCCTTCCTTCCTTTGTCACTTTATTGCAAACTCCATGCACGGCCATCTGGATCGATGGAGAGAAACTGGGGGAAGTATGGCAAGGGTAATTAATCAAAGAGGGTTGGTAAGGGTATATTATATCGGTTGTCTTTGTGCAAGACTGGGTTGTGTTGTACATAATTACTGTAGAGTCAGTAGACTCGTTATATTGAGGAAAAATGTGTCATTGAATATACGTTGAATTTAAAGATGCCCATTACTGAAGGTTAGACATGGTATGGAGGAAAAAGAAGTGGATCATTTTTTTTTGTATTATTCTCCTTGTTTTGCTGCTACAGTAAGCGAGAGAGGAATTTATATGAATAATTTAAGTTTGTATCTGTACCTTTCAGTATACAAATAAAGTAGATGTTCAACTCATGTCCATCTGGTTGTTTTACTGGTGCCTTAAAATGAAATCACTCAAGTTTATATAAATCATTTATTATACGATTTTCTTCAGTTAATTTCATAATTCAATTCAGTTCTCAGTTCTCAATTGCATAAAGACATAATGGGTATTAAGGCTGCAACGATTAGTTGGGATATAAACTGAATGGTTCAAGTAAACATTTTCTGCAGTAAGAATCAAATATTTGGTTCATGGATCATTAAAGGAAACGTTAAGTCTTCCTTGGCTGCTTGTGAGATAAAGGAAGCAAATCTAAGACATCACTTGGATCACGTAATTTGAATTGGGATTTGCTATAACATGTTCAGACTAAATGATTCGAGAAACTGATCAGATTTATCGACTTTGAAAATATTGTTAAGTTGCAAGCCCAGATGGGTCTTATGTCACTGACAAATTAGCGTAAGCGTAATCCAATGAGGTGCTATTACACTGTCATATTTTCTGTAAAACTAGTACATCAAACACGTGTGTGTTGGTATCCCTTAGCATAGCAGTTCAAGATTATTTCAACAGACACGGGAAACATTGAGAAAGATTCTTCAAAACAATTTATTCCACTATTTACAATAGAATACATATATTCAAGCCTCACTTCCAGAAGATCAAACAAAAGTTAAAAAAAAAAAAGAAATTTGGCATCAACATCAAGTAGAACAAACAAGACTTCCTCCTAAGTCTCAGCTATTATTCTTCAGATTTAAATGTGCATTCAATATGAAATGTTAAATATTAGTATACTGAGTTGTTGACCGGAGATCTATCAGTTAAGCATATTTGTGATTGTCAATCATTTGGGGGAGTACTATTGGCCCTGGTAATGTCACTTTCTCCTTTGGCTTCAAGTAATGATTCTGGAATAGCCTTATCCTTTAGCTGGGGACTAGTCAGTCTGAAAAATGCTTTGGGCCTCAAAGAAGCTGCAGGCCTTCCACGGTGACCGTGTCCATGGTGAGGCCGTTCTCCAGCGCTGAGTGGTAGATCTCCAGGGCCTGCTCCAGCGCCAGGGTTCCTCCTTCCGCCGTCTCTATGATGGCGATGGTCTCTCCAAATTCATTGCACATGATGGTAGGTGTGCCCTGAGCCTGAAAGGAAGGAGGAGGGCAAAGAGATAGGTCAATGGGCTACAGTAGGGATAGATGAGGAAACAAGCGATTTTATATACATCAATTATTTAAGTATTATCCACATCACAGTTACAATTCACAAGAGCCCAGTGAGGAGCCGACCTGCTGCAAGTCGGAGGCCTGGATCTGGATGATCTGAGGCTGTCCGTTGAACAGCTCCCCAGCGCCGCCGTCCACCAGCGACACGGCAGAGCTGGTCTCCATGGGCACCTGGGCGGCCTCCTCTTGGAGCTTCTGCTGCCGAGCGTGGGTCTTCTTGTGGTTCCTCAGGTTGGAGAAAGTCTTGAAGGCCTTGCCGCACTGCGGGCAGGCGTGCGGCCGCTCCCCGGTGTGCGTGCGCCGGTGCTCCGCCAGGTGCATGCTCTGGATGAAGCCCTTCCCGCACACCTCGCAGCGGAACGGCCGCTCGCCCGAGTGCGTGCGCAGGTGCTCCCGCAGGTGCGTGTTCTGGCGGAAGCGCTTGCCGCACACCTGACAGGGGAAGGGCCGCTCGCCCGTGTGCACCCTCTGGTGCAGCGCCACGGCTGACGACGACACAAACAGCTTGCCGCAGATGGGGCATTGGTGGGCTTTGGGACGCTTGCCGCCCGCGGTGCCACCACCGCCGCCACTGCCGGCGCGCGACCGTCCGGGCCCGGCCGCCTGGTGGCTCAGCTGGTGGAGCCTCAGGTTGGGGAAGGAGTTGAGCTTCTTCCCGCAAATCTTGCAGTCCAGCCCTCCCCGCACCAGTGCCGACGACCCCCCGGCCTCCCCCTCCTCCGTCGTGTGGGCGGAAGAGGCCCCGGACCCTGCGTCGGCGACGGCGGGGTCTCCGGTGCCGAGCGGGGCCCCGGCCTCCAGCAGGCTGGCATGCTGCTCCAGGCAGTGGAAGTCCCTCTGCCTGCGGGTCAGGAAGCCCGACTCGCAGTGCGGACAGGGGAAGGGCGCGGGGGCCCCGGCGTGAGCCGCCGTGTAGCGGTGCGCCGCCAGCTTGGAGGGCCCGGCGAAGACGGACGGACAGTCGGGGCAGGCGAGCTTGGCGGGGGCGTCGTGCAACAGGCTGTGCTGCCGCAGGTTGGACGACTGGGAGAAGGTGCGCTCGCACACGTCACAGCGGTACGGCCGCACGCCAGAGTGGATGAGGCTGTGGCGCATGAGGTTGGCCAGCGACGAGAAGGTCTTGCCGCAGTCCGAGCACTGGAAGGGCCGCTCCCCCGTGTGCGTGCGCAGGTGGTTGCGCATGTGGATCTGCTTCTTGAACGACTTGGAGCAGACGCCGCACAAGAAGCTGCGCTCCGGCACGTGGAACTTGCGGCGGTGGTTGGCGAGCTGCAGCGGGGAGGAGAAGGTCTTGGGGCAGGAGCGGCACGAGAAGGCCCCCTTGTCGGGGGCACTAGCCGGAGGGGCAGGGGCCGCCGCTGGGTCCTGAGACTCAGAGGACGCGCAGACAGAGTCGCCATTGGGGGCGGGATGGTCAACCAAGCCCACCTCGGTGGCTGCTTGTTGGAGGAGGCTGCTGGAGTCTGAGGAGAGAGCGAGGAGTCCGCCTCCCTCCCGTTTCACCTCCTCGCCTCCCGCCCGTTTCACCTCCTCGCCTCCCTCCCCCTGACCCCCTTCCTCTTCCATCTGCTGCATCTGATCGTCTGTGAGAGGAGCGAGGAGGTCATTGTTCTCATTTGGCTCCTCCAGCATTCTGGCGGCCTCCCTCCTCTCTCTGGCCCTCTGCAAGATGGTCAGAGCCGACAGGGACGCCCTCCTGGGGGCCGACTCCTTCAAGATGAACAAAGGTTGACGGTTAAATCTCATCGTAACACAAGACTCCCTACCTCCAGCTTTTGGTCCATACTCCAAGTACATAGTAAAATATTTGTATGAGCGCCTTATTATGAAGTGATCTGGTTAGAAACAGATGTGTCCAATATAAAATGGAAGAAGGTGATGAATTTTGCAAGGGAACTTGGTGGAGGACAATCACAACATTGAGGATTAATGTTCATCCTGGGGGCACAACTAAGTTAAAGATGCTTCACTGAATTATGGTGCATCTCCCTCCATTATTCCCACGACGATGCTTTATTTACAGCCTCCCTCTGTGCTACACTCTACCAACGTATTCATGGCCTATCATTCACAAACATGTCTTGAAGAGGATGCCATGCGTCGCGAGGACAGAATAAGGACAAACATATTGCAATTTCTTACCGAAGCAATGGGGGTGGGCTGGGCAGACGGGTCTCGGTTGAGGTGGGTGCGGCGGTGGTAGAGGAACTTGGTCATGTTGGTGAAGGTTTTGCTGCAGACCTGACACTTGTGTAAGGGGTCGGCGATGTGGGACTTCCTGTTAAGAAGAAGAAAATGAGGGGGATAAATCAACATGGAGGAACCTCTTTTGGGGCCAACCACGGTCTGCACTGTAATCCCATACAGGGGGCTCCGCCACTGCAGTGTGACGCGATTACTTAACTTAAAGGACTAGTGTGGGGGGCCTTTAATGCCTTGCGTGTACCTGTGCATGATGAGCGTCATCTCGGTGGTGAAGCCGTGCCCGCAGTCCACACAGAGGTACCTGGCCACGCCAGAGTGTGTGCGCATGTGCGTCTGCAGTGACGTCGCCTTCTTGAACACCTTGTCGCACTCGGGGCATTCGTGCGTCCCCTGTTCGTGCACGCGCTTGTGAGCCGCCAGCCGGTTGGCGGAGGTGAAGGTGCGGTTGCACAGCTCGCACTGCTGGGGCGTGGCCCAGATGGCGTTCCTCTTCTCCGCGAGCCTCAACCGGGACTCGTCCGTCCTCTCTGCGTCCTCCCTCGCCCTCAGCTCCTCGAAGCCACTCATGACTCCCGCCTCGCTGCTCTCCTTGTCCTGACCTAGGAAGTGCTCCCCTTGGTGCTGGAGGAAGTCCTCCGGGGTTTGGAAGAGCAGGGAGCACTCGGAGCATTCGTAGGGGTGGATGACCACCATCTCCGCCTGCTGCTGCTGCTGCTGCGCATCCCCCTGGATGCCCGGGGCAAGCCTTATCTCCAGCCTCTGGAGGCCGTTGTCCAGCAGCCCCACCTTTCCTGAGGAGCCCGGCCCCAGGGTGGACAGCAGGGGAGGCAGCGTCTTGGTGCGCAGCGTGTTGCCCGTGGTGGAGCCGTCCGCCAGCGCCTGGGCCGTGAGGATCTGCAGGTGCATGGTGGCCGAGCCCAGGCTTGGAGAGACGGCGGACAGCATGGCGGCGTTTGGCGGCTTGGACATAATCTGTCGTTTCTTCGGTTGTCTTTGATGCTGCTGCTGCAGCTGTTGTAGCTGCTGCTGCTGTAGCTGCTGTTGCTGCTGCTGGGTGAGAACCTGAGGGAAAGGAAAACAAAGTTAATGTCTCTGAAACATCCGCTCAACTCCCCCCGCAACATGACCCAAATGGGAGAAGTTTACCTGAGCCAGGATCTCCTCTGCTTGCTGGTCGCTCAACACATAGTTCTGGACACTGTTCAACAGAGTGATGGTCCCATCGGATTGCAGCACGTACTCCTAGAGCAAAGAGGGGAAGAGAAACTTGACTGGCCAGGGCAACCATACATGTTTCATCATCATGTTGCACTGAGCTTTTGTCTTCCTAAAGACAAAAGAATAAAATACACTCATGTGTGCAGCCGAGTACAACATGGGCATGTGCGCTGTCCTTACGGCGGTCACCATTTTGCTGTGTGTGCTACTTCTGCTGTGGCTGTTTCGGTGTTCCAGCCAGACATCAGGGGAGTCAAACAGAGCCAGGCAGTCCAGACACTGGTACTTGACCGGCCCGGAGTCCTCTGCTCCCGCCTCGTCTGTCTCCAGGACCTCACAGAGCTCTGAAGGAACAAACATGCCTAAGAATATACTGCACTGGAATACGAGTTTCAGGTCAGAAAACGATGAACTCATGCACTTATAAACAAGCAACAAAAAAAACAGACAATGTTGAATTAATTGAAGTGAATAGAAAATGTCAGCTAAAACCTAAAAAATGACATACTCTGTCATACCCCCGAAAATGTCGTACTCGTCTTAGGTGAAAGAATTGATGACACCATAAAATCCTAACAGACATGAATAATTAATCAAACCCAACTATTCCGTCCCTTACCCTGGTGCTCCACCTCCATCCCCGCTTCTCTCATGTGCATCTCCTGGTGTTGCAGTAGTTCATCGGAATTCACCAGAAGAGCTCCACACTCCAGGCACTGGTACTGCTGGGTCTCCTCCATCTCAGTCATGTCCTGGATGGACACCTCTTGCTCCCCATCCCCCTCAACCCCGTTGTGGATCTGCTGGTGCACCAGCACATCTTCCAGGGTGTTGAAGAGCTCCTGGCACTCGCTGCACATGTACTGGTGCTCCACGTAAACACCCTCCGCGTCTTCCCCTGGCTCAGTCATCGCTGCGTAGCTCGTGTTTAGGATGTCTTGAAGAAGTTGGTCATGAAGGGAATGTTTTGCCTTGGTGCGGTTTACTTAAACGTGAACCTAGTTTTGTGTCCATAAGTTTGAGTAGTCTGTTGAATTGCATACAAACGGACTTCTGACTACGAACTTGACCCTGCCGTTACAAATACAAGATTAATTAGTCCATCGGGTGTGTTAATGGGGTGATATATGGCCGACCGCGGCCATCCTAACGTTATTCATGATACAGGTGATATTCCACGTCTCGTTTGTAAACAAACACTTGGTAATGGTTTATAAGAGGCATCAAAATGAATCCACGATGAATTACACGAATGTCTTGTATTACCGATGCAGCAGTCGAGCAAGTATTGCTAATAATGTTAATTCACCTACAAATGTACCTCCTTGCTATGCTTGAAGTATGCGATGGCATAGACAGAGCTGTTGGCGGCGCTCCCTCCGATATTGAAACCTTTTACTCGGCACCGCAATTTCCTGAGAGTAGCTCCCCGGCGCACGGCGGTCGTCAGGCGGCGCTACCCAATTTTCTCCGCGAGTCTACAGCTACTAGGATGGGCCCTTCTTTTTTTCTTACCTCTCATTTACTCTCGTTGGACTATCCCTCGTGTGCTCGTCACTCGCACTTCACCCGAGCGTTTCTTTCTCGATACGCAGACCTCCTGTCACAAACTTGGGAGCAGATAGTTTAAAATACGCCAGTATTAAATCATATTTCAATGCATGAAATTAAACGTTTGCCCGCCGTTCGCCTCCATTCTTGTGATAAGTCGCTCCGCCCAAATGCAGTAGTGCTCGACTTTTCGGGAGCTGTGATTGGACAGAAAATCTGACAATCATTTATCGTTCACTCGGGTTGTGGATCTTGTAGTTTTCTTTGACATTTACATTGACACAATTTTTGCTGTGGCAATTGCTGGTTATTCTTTTTTAATAATAAATAATGCCCTTTAAATATAAAAACATGTCATGATATCGATTAATCTTATTTAGACGGAAAGTTATATAGTTGTCTACAATAAATCGTGTCTCTGATAGTAACACACTTTTTAATTCACTCACAGTCCTGTTTTTTTTGTGTATCGCACTTTTGCAGTGGGTAAGGGGTACGATTTTATAAATAATTTGAACTTGTTTACTGCTTGGCCCCTTCAGAATTGGTTGACTACATTATCCATGAGTCAAACCGACGTTCACGTTGTTGTGCGTCAAGTCCCTGTCCGCCTCCCCCCCACCCCCCACCATCACTGCTCCACAGAGGAAGAAAGGGGAGAAGAGTTACCTGTAGAGAACGCTGTGAGTGTAGTTTAATTTGTATCGAATCTTATGATAATAATAGTTTAGGTTCAGTCTGTGCCTGCCTGGCTCTTTATAAGGAGTACCCCCTGCCCCGGCATTAGTTTTCACAAATATGAGCGGCAGTGGGCGGCCCAGGACCAGCTCATTTGCTGAGCCTCCAGGAGCTATCGGAGCTGCTGCACCCAGTGCCGGATCGGCAGTAGCCGGAGGAAGCTCGGCAGGAAAAACTGGGGCTTCACAGGCCAGTGGAAGCAGTTCGACGAGCTTCGGGAATTTGAAACTATCCAGTATGTATGATTTGTTCACTGTAACGATACAAAGTAGATAAAATGTCAGTATCAAATATTGTGTTGTGACCTTAAATGTAGTTTTCAACATTTTATAATGTTGAGGCTGAGCGTTTGCCAACCAACGATCCGTGTGCTACGGTGAAGCTAACGCTAGCTAGCCAGCCTACTCGGCTATAACCAATACTAGTTTGCTAATATAAGTTAGCTAGTGAGATAGTTGGCTAACGATAGCTTGGATGTGTTTTTCGGTAAGGGACTTCTGAGACCAGAGCTATAGCATACCTTAGCGTTAGCTTCTCGTGTGGACTGGATTATAACACCGTTAACATTCCTGAAAAAATGCTGTACTGTAGCACAAAAACTAACATAAAAGCAAGTTTCGACCTGAAAGTGTAACGATTATGTGGGTCTTGTGACAATTCATACCCAGCCTGCAAGCGATGCAGAAGGGGGTGACCTGAAAACTAACTATAAGGCGTCGTCCCCAACCCAGACATTGCCTTGGAAGCCTTTTCCTAGACATGCTATAGCTGCCATAACGAACCTTACCCTTACTAGTTATGGGGTTTGGTATGGAGTTGATTCTGAGTGCGGTTAACCTAAATACCTACACGATAAAACAACCATAGTTTATGCAAGCTTCAGCGTCCTCCAACTTTCCAAGTATACTGTCAATCCGTTTATTCTTGATGTGTTAATTCCCAAAACTAGATGCTTGCTTGCTTAATCAAAGAAATGAACTAAAAGCTGAAATGTATTTTGTTCAAGTTTTCCTTTTCAAAATGTACTATATAGCACACACCAGCTGAGGGGCTGGATGTTTAAATTCATGACAGTAAATCTTAGTTTGTTGCCAATGTAACTAAATGGAAACAATCATTAGCAAGATACCAAACTTTTTGTTGTAGTTACCCGTGGCCTTTCAACCAGACAACCAAAACAACTTGTTTTATTATTGCTATTGTTCTTCTCCCTCCAATCCCCCTCAAAGGGGAATCTCATGAAAAAATAATTGGAGTCGGGTAGTTAACTTGTCATCTTACAAATCTGACTTGATTGTAAGATGACCACTTTGATCACAGAGCACAGATCTCTCATTCATATTGGTTTCGACCAAACATGTTGCCTGATCTGTAATTGAAAAACATAAATTCGGACAGTAGTAGAATATGATAAAAATATGTCTAACTGTGTCAAATTAATAATGGGTAGACTGGCCGCTGTAGAAAATAAATATGTTAATTGACGTTCTGAACGCTTCATCCACGTCCGCAAATAATTTTTTGTCAGTGGAATATCTTGAATGAAACCGGAAACAAAGTGTAACTCCTCCTCCTGCAGTTTTTTGGTTTCCGGCCCAGAATCTGTGACGTCTCCCCCAGGAAGTTCTGCTATAACATAGATGAACTGATGGATCCTCATCAGAGATCAATTGATGGGTTGAAGACTTTAACAGGCACTGACCAATTTATTGTAACTTACCAATATGGAAGAATTTGAAATTGTGTTAGTGCGTTTATGGATAGATCGATGATGTTACATGTGATTTCTAGACAATGCGATGACTTGAAACAGGTGCTGGCCATTTTATAGTAACTGACCGATATTGAAGAATGATTGAAAAATGTTTCAGGAAAGTGGTTGGGTGTTTATGTATATAAGGATGGATGGATACATTTTTTACTATATATTATCTTTAACCAGCTTTTTCCAATCCCTTTTTATCTTTTATCTTTTTAGCTGAGCCAAACACAGCCTAGAGAGTGGGAGATCCCCCAATACCTTATCCCCGTCCCTGGGTCATAGGCTTGAAGTGTTGGATAGTGGGGGATCTTTAGCACATCATCCTGGTTGGTACAGATCAGTTCAATGTGCATTGATTGGGAAACATGCTCTGTATGTGATAAGGCCCAGGGAGTATTGTATTCTATATACACTCTGATAGATTACACTCTTTAAGTCCAATATGTTGTGTCAATATTAAATGGCATTATTGGAACATATGCATCCATAGCCTTGAGCTCATAAATGATAGTTTATCAATGCGCTGATAATCATTACGATAAACAGGGGATGCCCCTAAACTGTGTGGGGCTCTGGGAAAAGGGTTAGACGCTAAGAGTTTATTTGCAGCCTGAAACGTAATGTTCTAGAGGGAAGGGTCAAGATAAATTGTACACAGGGTAGTTATAGTTCTGCTCTGTCTGCTGTTTGGACAGTATCAGCTAGCTTAGTGCTGCTTGCAATGCTCACACCTGGATGTGTCCCTAGAAAGTCTAGATATGTATGCAGATGGCAGAATAAAGCCATAAATTGTCACATGCTAGCATTTGCTACTTATTGAGAAGACTACTCGGTCAAAGTTGTGACTTTTGAGTTGCATGTGAGGATGTGTCTCATAGCGTGAGACCCGGATGTAGATTCGGTCACTATTGTCTTTTTCTCAAAATCTTTGTTTTGTTTTCTAATAAACTCACTGACCCATATATGTTAAAACATTTTGGCATTCTCAATGTTTGCTAAAATAGCCATGGCAGTCTGGGCTCCTACAGTAGAGTTTTTTTTTTTTTTGTACAACTGTGTAAAAGTCGGTTGGTAGTAAATCATTAATGCCAAATAAATAGCTAGGTTTGCACTTTACCATAATTTGTCGTCTCTGAGCAGGGACACGGGTACACACAAAAAACATCTGTTATGGACTAAGAGCTTTCATCAATATGCATCATGTTCTTGACCTCTTTCAGTAAAGATTAATCCTCACTATCAATTCATATTCCGCCACGCCTCCTAGAAACCATTCACCAAAGAAACTGAACACAATATACATCCCGTGGCTAAAACAAAAACAGAATCCTGGGCGGGACCTCAATCACTCCGGTCTATCTCTCCCTCCATGTTTCTGCTAGACGTGAGGTTTACGTTAACTTCCACAAAAACCAAAGCACCTCTCTCGCAGCTGGTCAGAGTGCTCATCTTTACATTCATTATTCAAAGGACTATCATGCCATGGCAGCTCTATATTTAATGCAGTCCCCTCTGCCTCAACTTGTTGAAAAAGATTGAAGAAGAGTGATGCTGAGGAGCTGCAATGGCAACAGCATCCTGCGGTGACTTGCACTACTAATGTTGTCCAACGTTAGGACATGAACGTTTATGAGGAGGCAGGTTCAGAGATGGGACTGTGTATTATATCCACTATTTCTTAAATGAATGCTGTTGGTAGGACGTGGGAAAGTGATTTTTTAGTCTTTGTATTATTCCGTTTTTATTGTCTAGGGCCGGCCAGGATAAAGGTTGTGACCTCACTTGTATAACTCTTGATTGATTTGGAGAGAACCTTGGAGCTTAGTGCATGAGCTATTAGTCTTGGTCATTTAAAAAAAAATCTGACTATCATTTCAGAATTACAGTCATGATTCCTGTCAGTAATAAAAAGAAAGCCGGCAGATAGTGCATTACCAATTTGCTTAATACAGATTACAAATAGGGCAACTGATAAAGAAAATGCCTTCAAACCATTGAATGTGTTCAGTTTATAACTTTTTGTTTCAGTCAGCAGGCACCATTCAAAGTGCCTACAATATGGCATTAACGTAAATGGATTCTGCTGATGAACTAGATGCTATCGGGGAAAACGATGATAGTGTCTTGTTGTAACAGGCGGATGGACTATGGGCGAACATTAGGGTGTGCTGCCACTACTATCCATGCCGTCACACCACAGGCTCTGACAAGCTGCTTGGCAAGGGCCCGCCTCTCTGCTCCTCCACCACCAACCCCAACCCTCAGTGACGCGTGTCAGATCATTCCCAACCCTCCACGTTTGCGGGCAACACACCAAACTCCCAGATATGTCGAGCTACTGTATGGCGCTAACTGGAACTGTCACTCACTGTTAAATCCGGGGCACGGATCATACCTGCCACAAGGTCGAACATGAGTGCAGACAGGGATCCCGTTTCACTGCTCAAAAACCCACCCTTTTCTTTCTTCCTTCCTTCCCTTCCTATGCAGTCATCTCTGAAGTGCCTTGCCTGCCGCCTTTTGCTATAATCCACGTAATTACCTCACGACGCCCTCGTCTTAACACAGTGGCTGCTGCATGATGAAGCTATTGGAATGGGGCTGCTGGAGGCCGCGTCAGAGTTCAAGGGTGCGGGGCCTAGCTCGGGCCCAGATTGAGCCGGCGAGTGGGTTTTCTCCCCAGAGGCGGCAGGGTGAAGTGCTGTGGGAAGAATCAGGCGCTCATTACCAGCTGCAGGGCTGTGACTGTCGAGGAGCTGCTGCTGCTGAGGTCACTGTCACTGGGATGAAATGAGAAGCGCTTGTTGCTGTTGTTTAGAGCCTCCTTCCCCCCGGGGACATTGTTAAAAAAAAAAAGCCTGTCGCCACTGGTCCACACAAGACAACAAGAAGAGTTTGAAAAGAGTTTGAATTTCCCCAAAATAATTATGTGGTAAAACATCCATGACAGTGCTGCATGCCTGAGTTTCTTCAAAGCGGGTTTTAGTTCATGCCCTTAAAAGTCCCACAATTGTGGATCAGAGAGGGTTTCTATTGCAACCAGTGAGAATCAGAAAGTTGTTGAACAAATTTCCTAAGAACAAAACCACATGAACAAAATACGTAAGAGGTGTAATTATGAGGCCCATACTGTAACCCAAGGGGGAAATTCTTTGAACGTTTTAACCGTGTTTGTGTTTACACCTTCTTTCAACAGGAGACAGTGGCAAGGTGACGACAGTGGTAGCCACCCCTGGACAAGGTCCGGATCGCCCACAGGAAGTGTCCTACACTGACATCAAAGTCATTGGCAATGGCTCCTTCGGCGTCGTCTACCAGGCCCGCCTCATCGACAGCCAGGAAATGGTGGCCATCAAGAAGGTTCTCCAAGACAAGCGTTTTAAGGTAGGTCAGACGAGCCTGGTCACTTTGGATGCTTACAGCATACTGGAAGTTCTGGAGGGACCTGCTTACCAAGCAGTTTCTTTCACCCACTACGCTGGAGGTTAATGCAGATGACTCCGGTTGTAAAAAGGAAAGATCTTGTGAGCAAGGAATACTCATACTCTGTTTTCTTTCATGTTCTCTCCTTGGCTTCGCCCCCCCCCCCCCCTTTTCTCCCGGTGGCTCTAGAACCGGGAACTACAGATCATGAGGAAGTTGGACCACTGCAACATCGTCCGGCTACGGTACTTCTTCTACTCCAGCGGAGAGAAGGTGTGTTTGGGCTGACTCATTATGGCTAGGGCCTGGAAGTGGGGGGGAGACACACCCGGTCTGTGACTCACAATTGTGATTCATAACATCGCCACACTGAGTTCATAATCACTTTAAGTTGATAGTGAAAATTTGTAGCCCTCTGTGTAATGTTGGTTTGTGATGAGTATTTTATTTGGTCATTTACCTTTAATGAAACTCTCCCTCTCAATCCCTAAACTCTGTTAGAAAAGAATTTCTGTATATCTACCAAACTTGCTGGGCCTAATAAGCTACATTGTGTGACTCAAGGGTCTGATTGTTACTGATATGCGACCTATGTGCAATATGCAGCTTTAGCTTAAATTAATGTCTGTCAGTCTGTCTAAGTTAGCCGTGTACTCTCCAAAGGAAAATGATTACGCTAGCAATAAAAGATAATTAATAATGTGTATACATATTTCAGCACAACACTCGCAAATAAAATATAATATATACACCAAATCATGTGCTGTCGTGGTCTGAAGTGGAAATGGCAGAGCTGGATTGGGGTTCTGTGTAATGTCAGAGCACTGGTAGTCGCTCTGTTGCCCGTTTTAACCAGGGATTGGTGACAACGTATCATTATATACTATATTAATGCATGGTGTACTTCTGTATTCTCTGAACACTATTGACTGCCTGTTGTTGCTTCCCCCACCGTCCAGAAAGATGAAGTATATCTGAACCTGGTGCTGGACTTCGTCCCGGAGACGGTGTACAGAGTGGCCCGGCATTTCAACAAAGCCAAGACCACCATCCCAATTATCTACGTCAAGGTAGGCAGGCTGATCTAGTGGGCTGTGTTTACCTTCAGGTTGCTCCTCGGCAGTATTGGCCTATGTTGTAAACCGTGTGTGAGGTCGCTCTCTAATGCATGGAACTCTTTGATGCCCTCAAGTTGCTCTTGAAGGGAGATCAATAGAGACTGGAGGGAACACGGTTCATTCTTGGCCTAAAGTTGTAGTAAATGGTCAAAGTATGCCCTTTTTTCCCTTTTTTTTTGTCAAAAGCTCACTGTTCTAGGATTATGAAAGCCATGTGGTTCCATGATACTTAATTTGTAATACTTAGAAAGGGTGGTCCTCGTGTGCGTTTCGATGGGCACGTGCACGGCTGTTTACTACGCTTGCAGCAGAGGAGAGGACATTTAGGCTGTCGCATGGTCCATTTCCCCGCATCAGCCTTCTGTTACCCTGTGATGTTGATATGCACTGACCCCCCCCAGCCCCCTCCTCCCCGCCTTTGCCTGCACCGTCCTTTGATCTCCCACGAGCGCTGTTCCCTTGGCCTTGGGGTTTCATTACAGTGGGCCTAGAGATACTCCTCCCTTCCCCACTGATCCCTTAACCCCCACTCCCCCCTGCTATACTCCCCACCCCCTCCGGTTGCCTCCCTGTTTCTCCAAAAAGTTTGTAATCGGTGCCTGCTGTCACCTGGGTTTGGTGGTGTGGGTGATAATGGTGGTGATGATGGGGAAATGATTTGTTACTAGGATGCCCTACCTTCTCTCTACCACAGACTAGCGATACGACTCTAAAGTTAACTTTGAACATTTTGGGTCTTTTATTTTGACTCACAACAATGAATCTTCATTTGGGAGATCATTGTATTTTCATCCATCCTGGATATTCCTTTTTTAGAAGCCAACCACGCGATGTGACAACATTGTTTATAGTAAATGACGAGGCATTTGCATCGTGTTGCATTGATACACTCGCAGCCTATTAGTATATTTGTTTGATGGTTATAAATCTGTCACAATTTATTTATTTTTTATAGTTAATGTGCTAATGGACCTCAGGATTGAAATTTCCATTTCTTCAAATGTCCATTACTACAAACTCTGGTCTGCGCTGAGGTGTTCTAATGCAATCGCCTACCAGAGCAGGCCGTGGTTGTTCACACCGTTCTTTTTTTTTTTTTTTTTTCTACCTTGTTAGAGGCCATTATCCCCCTAAGTCCTGCAGTACACCATGTGTCAGAGCCTGCACAGCGAGTTATGAGCACACTTGAGTAGACATGAGAAAAGGAGAGCAGCCATTATGGAGCTCCCAACCATGAATGCTCATTTGCCTGCCTGGCTTGGCACACCTCATATTTTACCAGCCCTATATAAATTGTTGAACACTGACTGGCTCTCTTCTCCGTGTCCCCCTCCCTCCCTCAGGTATACATGTACCAGCTGTTCCGCAGTCTGGCTTATATCCATTCCCAGGGCGTGTGTCACAGAGACATCAAGCCCCAGAACCTGCTGGTGGACCCGGAGACCGCCATCCTCAAACTCTGTGACTTTGGCAGGTCAGTAGGAGGCCGCGCCCATGGATCTTTCCCTGTCTGCTCCCATCTGGACTTTCCTTGATGGCAGGGCTCTATTTCTGAGTTTCGTGCTGTTGTGTTCTTCTTTGCTGTCAATCTGTCATGACTTGTGTATTCCTTACTCTTTATCTTGACTGTCTCTGTGCATATCTGTCAGACGGTTGAATAATGGATAAAGATTGACATTCCTCAACCCCCGGCGCCCCTTCCTCCTCCTCCTCTTCCTCCTCACAGTGCCAAGCAGCTAGTCCGCGGCGAGCCCAACGTGTCCTATATCTGCTCACGGTATTACCGCGCCCCCGAGCTCATCTTCGGCGCCACCGACTACACATCCAACATCGACATCTGGTCCGCCGGCTGCGTGCTAGCAGAGCTGCTGCTGGGACAGCCCATCTTCCCCGGGGACAGCGGGGTGGACCAGCTCGTGGAGATCATCAAGGTGGGTCTGGAGGGCTGGGGACACATGCATACCTGTAGGGAGCTGCTGGGTAGTCATTTGGCCAAACTTATTTATTTTTAGTGTGTCCGGGGGGGGGGGCTTAATAGTTAATGTCACTGTTGGAGAAATATACACTCATCTCATATACTGCTCCCTATATCTGGAGGTTGAACTGTGGTCTTTTCTTTACAGTGACGCCTGTCACTGTAAGAACTATTATGACAATTCTGCAGTTAAAACTTTGACAGAACTGCTGTTGCAGTTAAACTGCTGCCGAGTTCCTGAACCTAAATCTTTAGCCCATCTCTCAACCGCACACAAAGTTGTACAGAAAAATCTATGTACAAACTCCATATCTATATGTTCACATTATATTTATCAACCTGACAACTGTAGAGCAACACAAACAAAATAATGCAAAATGAAAATTGATATTAAAATGATTGGTGCCATTGCTAGAATAGTTTTTTCAGCATAATTTCTCAAGCTCTATATTTTGTGCAGGTGTAAACAACTCTGAATTGCAAGTATCCGCTATGCACCATCCAACCGCTCCTTCATTTTATTTCCAGGTGCTTGGGACTCCGACGAGAGAGCAGATTCGAGAAATGAACCCGAATTATACAGAGTTCAAATTCCCACAGATCAAAGCACATCCCTGGACTAAGGTACTTCCCCTTTCTGGAGTCAGGACTTCTGTTGACTTGCAAGGCGCCTAAGCTTGTAACCTTGTGCAGCCTAGTGCTTTGATCCACTGATTATGGCAGCTTATTTCCATGGCCACCTGTTGGTCAGCTGTATTGCATTTAATGCAGAGCTAAACCGGAAATATTTTTCGAAATTTTATAATTTAGTTATTTGATTAACTTTCAGTAAGACGGGTCATAATAGGGTGTGTGAATATCTAAAAGACGCAGGATTTCCGGATTACTTAGTTGGCTAAAGTCTAGAGCTTAAAGGACTTTGCTGGTTGCTAAGACCCCAGGTTGATTTGTGGATCTTGTCTGATGAGTTTCAAATCAGCCATGATTTCAGTTCAACTCAACCGCTTTGGCAGTGTTAACGCGTTCCTAAAATGGCTAGTTGGCGAGCTATTGACATCCATCCAATTCCATCTGTGATTGTATCTATGTCGTGTCCGACCCAAGTAAGGGCATACAAACGGCCCTGTCTAGGTGAGTTCTTCTATAGTGCCCTCAAATTAAAAAATCCACTGGTTCGAAGAGGCACCCAGTTATAATTCTGTAATTCTATAATTCAATGGTGGGTGCATGTTAGGCTACCAAATGAACGCTGTGGTAAGAATTCAGTAATTCCCTTAGTTCACAATGTCTGACTCACACACTGGCGGGTTTTATGAAAGAGCAGCATTTGGGGGACCCAGTCCACCGGACTTGTCCGAGTACACTGTGGACAAGAAGGAGATCCGAAGGGCGGAGCGGGATAGATTGAGGAGGCCCACGGGCGGGCGCAACAGAAATCGTTCCAATCAGTTAAAAAGAACCCCCTCCTAGACTTACCCTCTTAGGCCCCGTCCACACGAAGCCGAAACAGGTGAAACCGTTACGGTTTCGATCTATCCGGTTTCGCAGTATCTCCGTAAAGACTGAGTCAAGCGAAACCGGGTAGATCTGTAGAAACGCTGTAGTACAAATTCCAGGCCCATAAGGGGCACTGCTTCTGCCACAGAAATCCTTGTTGTTGTGAGTTCTGAGACTCCGCGGGCTTAACAATCATTGGCTAGAGGGTCGAGGGGTGGGGCGATGACGTCATGGTTTCAGGCGTCCACACGAATCCAAAACGAAACCGGGTAGATTTGAAACCACCTCCGAGGGTGGTTTCAGAAGTTTGCGGTTTCGGTCAGCGGATTCGCCGGCTTCGTGTGGACGGAAGGCCGAACCGTACAAGACCTTTTCGGTTTCGCCATGAAATCGGCTTTGTGTGGACGGGGCCTTAATGTTGCTCTCAGGATTCAGAAATATCACAATGCCTGAAACGCAGCCGCTATCTTCGCTCACATTTCTAACTGCATGCTTCAGTCTTCAAGTCTATGAGCATTCACAGTGGGGTATAAAAGCATAGTTTATAATTGTTGTTGTTTTTTTTTTGGTAGAAAACTACCAGTTTGTATGCGCTTACTGTTGCGCTTACTGTTGTTGCACCCAAAAAGAAAACCGCTATAGGAGCTTGAAAAGGGGATGCCGCGAAAGGGGCAAAGTTGAACACAATCATGGCTCATTACCAAGACATTTAGATCCGTCCAACACGTGGGGCAGTGGAGAGCATAGCGGTGAGAGGACTCACGAAAGACGCTCTAAAAAGATGAGTCATAATCCGACGCACAAAGCAGTACATTAAAAGTATCCTGTGTTTTGCAGTGAAGCGCGTCTTCACAGTAATATTTGGCTAATGATAAATTTGTGGCTGGAATACTTTAGATTATAGCAAACAGTCATATCATTCGTGTTGATTATTGTTTTTAAAGATATCCTCTGCTCGGTGAAGGAAATAAGCAGTGCGATTCATTCAGACACTGACTACGTGCCGTCAGTTTAGTTACATGCAGAAATGCCTCTGGTTCTCAGATGAAAGCTAGCATGCATATGAGGGAGAGTAATAACTGATGACATGCCCACAATGCCTTCAGGGAGTGGATACAAAGTACTACACACACAATGTACTGCGGTTGCACATCGAAGCTACTCCTGGGAAATACGGCTTACCACACACTTGTTCTCAAAGTTTCTTAAAATATAATTGGGCATTGTACCTTTTTACATGGTAGGGTATTGTGATGCGGTTCCAGTATCGGTTTACCCGGCAACATGAATGCAAACTAGTAACTTTAAGGTGCAATTCGCCGTTTTTAATTAATGTCGTCCACCTGAATCATGCACAGCCCACATTCCTTAGGTCTAGCACAATTTCATAAAGACTGGAGGGAGTCCAGAGACGATCCAGAAGGTTGATGTTTAGAAAGTATCCAAGCCACTTCAAAGTTTAAGTGTGTCTTGGTAAATTCTCCCTGACGGTTTCCCGTCAAATCTTTCCCAGCCTGTTGTCAATGGAAAGCTTGTTGTGATTATTCCCCGGAAAGGTGAATCTTCTCTGCTACCACTATTTACATTAACTGCTCCCTCAAGGGAGCTCCATGCATCCAAACGCAGCGGACATGAACTAGCACAAATTAGCATTTGATATCCTTTTTTCTACAACTGCTTTCTTTTTAAATGTTAAATTTCCTCTTCCTGGTCTGATGGACACATTCAGAACCGCGGTAACCGTCGTTACCAGGTGACCTGCTTCTTGATTTGCATGTGAAGAAATTTTAAATACTCATTATTACACTTTTGTATTATCTGTAAAGTAGCACAATGTCAACTGTGTTTCTTAGGTTACAATCCCACAGCCCGAGAACATAAACCATTTTCTGTCTCCAAAAATGTATTGATATAATTTCTCTTACTAGACTATCGACTTGAAATTACTATTTAAGAGACGACTAAGATCTTAAGTCTGCGGCATTATTGTTCTGAATTCCAAATCACTAAAACCTTCTTCTGGGGGACAATGCTTCCAGGCCCCCGACCTTGGTTATGTTACACATGTCTTCTTCACATCCTGAGAGTTTTAATTTGGTCCGTATTGTCCTGGATTCTTTGCAAACTGCCTGAATCCTTTTTCATTTTCTTTTAAAAACTTGAGATCAAGACATGTATGTTGGCCAAACTAAATGTTTTTGAGGGTTGACATTCAGCATTCATAGGTATTTCATGAATAAAGTCAATGGTGTTTTCCCCCTAATTCATGCACGCGTTCAAGCCCTACACTAAAAGGAGGTCAGAGGACACGGTCCTCCCAGCAGCATCTTCTCATGTCCACCTGTCCCCTCTTGTGAAGGTGTTTAAGCCCCGCACCCCGCCTGAAGCCATCTCGCTATGCTCCCGCCTGCTGGAGTACACGCCGGTCACCAGGCTGTCCCCGCTGGAGGCCTGCGCGCACGCCTTCTTCGACGAGCTGCGCCAGCCCAGCACCCGCCTGCCCAGCGGCCGAGACCTGCCCCTGCTCTTCAACTTCAGCCCCGTCGGTAAGGGACCCCCTGCCTAGCCGCGCTCCTCCTCCTTCTCCTCCTGCCTTGACCTTAGGGAACGTTGCCTGGGTCCTATGTAGGGGGCAGGGTCTGTGAGCTCGTGTCATAGCAGTGGTTTGTGTTTGGTTGGTTTATTGATATGTGTGTTGTTTTTTTTGTCCTTTGGTTTTATAGAGCTGTCTATTCAGCCCCAGCTGAACTCAACACTCATTCCACCTCATGCTCGCGCACAGACGTCACCTGCCTCACATGGTACGTATGAAAGATACCCTACTCCTTGTCCTACAACATTACGATGCTTGATATTGGTATTGAGTTTTATTTTCAGTAGTGGTGTTGATATTTTGAAATACTGCCATTTATAGATCCGGATTCATTGTGAAACCAATATTTCATGGGGGAAGAAGGATAGCCATTTTGTGGCAGATTTTCAATTAGTTAAGACCTTAGTTTCTATAAGCCTGACATCATCAGACCAATTTGCACACGCGTATTGGTCTGGAACCCTTAGTTTTATATCTCTACGGGGCGTTATTAACTGCGTCAGACCAAAATACCTTGACGCTATTCTATAGACCTACAACGAATCAGTGGGGTGTATTGTGTGTGATACATCAGTCGGAGCCATCTTGGTAGTATTTGAATTTGCATCAACAGCGCTCTCAAAAGGACCCTCTGTTCAGTCAACCTCTTAAACCCACCACATATTAGATGAATGGCTGTGATTAGCCCAACCGGGCCACGGTTTGCTTGAAGTCTCTCTGAACGGGAGAGGAGCCAGTTGTATGCCTGGGTGAATAAAAAATAAATGTGGATTTGTCTTGATCCCAGGCCACCGTTTGTGAATACTGGTGATTTAGGATGACCGACGTGTGCATTTCTGTTTCCCCTGCAGAGGGCAGTGTCTCAGACAGTCCTGCTCTACCCAGCTCAGCACCTGGATCCATCAACAACAGCACCTGAGCCTACCTAATCACGCTGCCTGCCCCCCTTCTCTGGTCTTCCCTCCTTCGTCTTTCCTCTCCTCCTCCACTCTGACCCCTCTCCTCCTCTCCCCCTCCCCTCCGGGCTCCGTACCGCTCAAGAATATCCACTCACACAGCACACTCAACGTTTTTCTCTAATCCCTAGATGTCAACAGTCTCTGGTGAAAATGGATGATTCAGTGGCGTTGGCCTTAAGGAGAGTCTAGGTGTTTTAAAGTCCTCAAGGTAACCATTATCCAGGTTATTGTAGGTAGGGATTTTATGCCTTGTGCGATACTTGTCTAGCCTGTTGGAATGAGGAAGAGAAAAAATGTGGGGCCAGGGGGTAGCAATGCTAATCTCTGTGCACATATTTGTATATCCAAAAGTAGGGAATCTCTGTATTTTATTTGACCACAATTGACTTTTATCAACTTTTATCAACTGTTATTTATTCAAATTAGATGATTTTACGTGTATGTGAATGGGCCTTGATTGGCCTGAGTATGGGAGATACGGGCCATGTTTGAGAGGTGAGTGATATCGACAATCATCCTAGGTAGAATTGAGGTTTCACTGTGGCGTTGTGGAGTTTGTTCAGGTGTTCCCTCTGCTGAATGGTGAATGAAAGAAGATGGAAAAGGATAGGTGTTTTAAAATACATGGTTTTATCCTGATTTAATACCCAGTGGTAAACGGCTTTGCTGGTGGCCGCTGCAGTGTTTCGACGAGGGGAGACTCAAGGTCTTAAAACGGTGTCCCACCGGAAGAGCGAGCCTGAGTCTATTGAACGAACCCTTTCTTTCTTCTAAACGTCTTAATAATTATTTTTAGGGAAATGCAAGGATTAATGAGGCACCGGTATTGCCGGCAGTTTTGGTAAACCCATCCATCGTCCGGAGTGGAGGCAGTGAGACCCAGAGACCCTTGCTCTTCAACCCGCGCACAGACTTGTTGCAATGGGGGAAAGTGACGTATTACAATTATCTACTTGTGACAAGCAGTACTACATTTGTCGCTCCTATTAGGGTTCCACCTTGTCCCAATTTTTTTTTGTTTAGCTTATTTAATTTCTTATAACTACACACCCCACCCCAAAAGAAAAATACTGCACCGCTACCTCGGGAGCAGTACTTAACCTTCACACCGCCACAGATATGCATGTTTACCCAAGATGATCAATAAGCTCCACTGGCAGATATTAGTCTGATCAGAAACATATGCCGCCCCCTTCTCAGAAAAATGCTACGCCACCATTTCTAGGAGCCTTCCCCCTCTCATTCCTCCTACGTCCTTCTTTCCCCCTCTTTCTGTCACTGCTAAACTGTAAATATCAAGTACCTTTTATTTTGTTATTATTATTATATTGTATTTTTTGGTTTTGTTTCCTCTAATAGACAAGTCTCAGTCTGTAAATAAGATTTCATTTCTGTCCCTGGTTTAGGAGAGGAAACCGAACAAAAATGTTTCTCTCAATTTTATTCTCTCTCCCTCCATTTCTATATTTCGGCCCTCGCTCGCCCCCTCCTCAGCCCCTCCACTGAAATGTTTTCATAATCGTTTATATTTATTGTATAGTATTCGGCGGGGTGTTTTTTTGTTTTGTTATTTTAATGATCAACCAGAGGTAGGTTGGGCTTTAGTTTAATTGTATTTGTTTTTAGTCCAACATTGTCACATGTAAATGTTCCAACATCCAAGATACTGTACTTTAGATCCAGACATTGGAGTGTCCTTCCAGTTCATGGTTGTGTGTGTGTATGTATATATTTATATGTACACACGGGTACACCTGCTAGCCTATAGGCGCAGCTATAGGTCTCTGTCTAACTTCAATGTGAAGGGAATGTTTAATGCCATGGGTCCATAGGGTTATGGTGGTGGTGTTGGGGAGCAAGACAGGGTCATCACACTAGGGATGAGCCCTGGCGCCATTGCTGTGACTGGGGGATCCGGGGGGGGGGGGGCAGAAACAAATGATTGTCTTGTGACTTGAACCATCTCCTCGTCTGACTGACCCCCTCCTTCTCTGTTCTCAGTACGAGTATGACTGCAAATGTTAGGCTGTGTTACTTTGTTGTGCGAGTCTGACAAACAATAGGTGACTGATGGCGTGTGGATGGTCGCGTGTGTGGATGTTTAAGTAAACTGAGGGGACATACTTCATGCCCTTGATGTCTTTTTTTTTTCTCCACAAAAGAGGAATGATTTAACCTTCATTTAATTCCCCAACCCGCCCCATCTGTAAAATGTTGATTTTAATTTGTTGTGATCCTGCTTTATTTTCATTGCCCTTTGCGGAGGGTAAAAAGTCATAGTTGGGAACAGAACGGTTGTACAAAGGAGATGATGGAAAGAGCAATGGGGGGAGAGAGACTTTTTTTGTTTGTTGGTATAAATAATTAAACTCATTAAAGTGATGAAACTGTCCGTGGTTCCGGTCCTTTCCTTACATTCGCTCAACTTTTAGGAATTTTTGAGTCATCATATGGCAATGCGTGTTCCAGAGCAAGATTTTATTTCCTTTTAGGTAAGGAAAAATATGTTTACCCTCTTTGTAAAAATAGCTATGTCCATAAATGATGAACATGATCTGTTCTTATAAAAATTGTATTTTAAAAATATTTTCTATGCAGTAACTTTGGTAACCCATGCGTGAATTGGCAGCAAACAGAATCCCATCATCTAAACAATTTTTTTTTTTTAGTTGCTGAATGAAAATTAGAAGCATTACTAGTCCATCTTTTGAACAGGGCAATTAATTTCCTTTTGTAAAAGAGGAATCTCAACATGAAAACTTTAAAAATTGGATGCAGTTTCATGGTCCATCATTCAACCTTTATTGGCTTGAATTTATGTGAAAATGTGCCAGGCCTACATCTTGAAAAATGACTTAATATCTAATTAGGGAAATCCTATTAAAAATAGTGTGTAGGTGTATTATTTGCATCACAATATACGAATTGTATCTACACATCAGAAGATGACTTGTCCCAATAATAAATGATTCATCCCACTGCAAAGTGCAGGTAGAGAATAGTATGAAGAAATACATATTGTTAAAAACATTGTGCAATTAAAAATGAGACTATAGAGAAAGTAGACGGCCAGAGAGTGAGATGGCAGTTGGACTCAATCACTCAACTGCAACAAAAATAATACCAACTTCATCTTACCTCTATCCCATTTCACACTATCTAATCATCTCTGCCTTGTCCTCTACTGCTAAGATAAAGACTGCCAAGGTTGAATAATGTTATTCTGCGGATATGCTGTGCAGCCCCCACAGTTTATGTGGAGCGTTGGTGGCCCCGGCCCCTCTGGCTGGGCGCCCGGCCCTGGCTCTTTAATACCATTTGGAGTCGGGTTAAACGGTGTGGAGGAGCAGCTCGTCGTCACAATCAGCCAGGAGGGCACAGAGGGGCGCTGTGTAATTCTGGGAGAGGAAGTGCAGCAGTAAGCTGGTCTATACTTCCCCTGACCTCTGAGTGGAGTACTCTATGGGGCAGAAACAAGACACATCAACAGGCCGTTGGGTACTCATTCTGTGTTGGGCAAATTCAATAACTGGAATATAGACTTATTAAACCCGAGTGTGTGAGCCTCACATCAACTGTTGAGGGCACCCTAATCGAGAGGCGCCTCCCTCCAGAGCCAATGGATTGAGCTTGGCCTAGGGCTCCATATAGGGCGAGCCATACCCCCCGCTCACTTCTAGCCCAACCCCTACTCACTTAAGTTGAAGTAGCATCTAGCTGCAGCCCAGGAGCAGACCTCAGCATGTCTAGCATCAAACCTCTGGCAATGATGGAAATGCCCCTGAAGAGACAGATGTAGAACAACAGGGAATTCCACACACGTGTGAGTTCTCAAGCGGAAGTGTCCACCTAGATGTATGATGGATAGAGAAGAATACCAGTTATAACAGTCCAGTGGTTAGGCTGGTAGACTGATCAATCAAGCATACATCTCGATGGACACTGCCGCTTATGATGTAACTAAGACAGGCTTGTAATGGCTAATCACATAGAAACCTGGTGTTTAAATAGGGACAATTAACCCCTTAACCAACCAAACCATAACCCCCAAACATAACAATTTCCCTAACCGTAATGATTGGCCAGTGGCCCCAATGAGCTCGAGAGTGGTGGAGCTGGACTAGTAAAAGCTCCATTAATTTGGCTGTGCAGGGAGCACCAATACGCTTATTCTGTACTCCTGTACCCACACAGCCGTTACACTAACCTAGGGTGACCAGACGTCCCTGAATCTGGTGGCCGGTCCCCAGCTGGAGCTGTCCCCAGAAATGACTGTTTTTACAAAATATGATTTTAAAATATATATTTTGAAAAAGCTATCTTACTCATTAATATTAAGTTTGAGACGGTTAGTATTTATTCTCATGTCTATTTAATAGGCTGTGATGCGACCACGCTACACAGGGGCCTGTCTATCCGCTTTTACCATAAGCAAGTTTGACTGATCATAAGAAATAGGCCACCAATACAATGTATAACAAAGAAGCAAGTTTGACTGATCATAAGAAATAGGCCACCAATACAATGTATAACAACAATTTGAAAAGCTACTTTGGCTGGTTTACCAAAGCTTAAAACACATCATCGTAAACCATTATGCAAGTATTTCTCCATTTTGTATTACAGTACCACATTTATCATAAGAAAAGGAAAAATAACATTTCCCCTTTTTTTATATATATTAAAAACAAAAAATTCAAAAATTGGCGGTCCAAACATCCTTTGGACCTCAAAACTACAGATGTCCGTAATTTACATTTCAGAAATCTGGTCACCTTAACTAACCACTTTATTCAGAATTTGTTTAATATTATTTGCTCTTGTAGTTCTTTTAGAGATTTGTACATAACTGTGAGATGCCCATGCCTGGAATTGAATTGTACACAATTTGGTGGATAAACTTTGACACAGTAGGGAATCCTTCAGAACACAATAGAAATAAAATTCTATATTATTACTTGAAATTACACAAAATGCAGGGGCAATAACAACCCTATAAACAAATATTTGACCGTGCAAAAATGTCAAAATACCGCGCTTTTACATTACAAAGGCTCTTGTGTGAGGTCGAATACTATTGGTGTATCAAATGACTTTGTAGCCTATCAGACGAAGGCTTGTTATCATGCAGAAGCCAACGCAATAGTGCTCAATAGTGCTATTTTCCCGAAGGACAATATCTTAGTTTGGTAAGTAATGCTAAAATATTTTCCCATATTGTAAGCATATAATTGCGTTGACACGATACATTGCATAATATATAGCCCTGCATGGAGGTAATCAACGGGGGGAGACAACTAACGTTAACTTTTAGTTGGTCGCCGCCATTATACCACCGAAGAAGCGTTTACCGCCCTCCTTCACCGCTTCTTCTTCTACTTCTTATCGTCGGTGGGAGAAAAAAAGTAAACATCGTTGGTCGAAGGGACGGCTTGGTTGTCCTTGCTAGCATTCGTTATATGGCAGTGGTCCAATCACGACGATTTATGAACATTACAGACACATTGTAGATGGTTAGCTACCAAGCTATCAAGGCGTTAGCCACCTTGCCAATATGATGGCCTACTCTAAGCGTTAACTCTAGACTAGCGGCGAAGTGTCCCGACCGATTAGCTGTTAGCATTAGCTTGCCATGGACGTTCGGGTGTATTGCGTTGTCTGGAACCCCGGTTAACGCAAGGTGTGGCGAAATAAGACATTATTGTATATTATGGTTGCATAGGTGCTGGCTGTATCTCTTTTCAGTGGACACCAAATAACCCACAGCCCTGTTAGCAGGTGGCTAACGCTAACCGAACGCCGCCCCAGATGCACGGCATGAGGCAGTCACTGATTTGTGATGTTGATCTTTCTCTGCACCATGTAAATGTCACAATCCTTCCAGTGTTCCACTGAGCACGTTTCATTTAACGGCTAAATTTGATTAAATAATATTCAGTAATACTGACAATCTGTCTCCCAAATAGTTTGGTTTTCTAATACAAACTTCAGTTTAGTTCGTTTAGTAAATATTGTCCAATCTGTCACCATAAAAGGCTGTTAATTGAATAACTGCCCGAACACAACAATCAATAACGTTATGTAACACTGTGTTCTCTCTTGGATAATCCTATCTTTCTCATCCATCCATATTAGCCATGATATATAGATACAGAGGCCTACTTGGACAGAGCAGTTTCCTGTTTAGGAATTGTAGCAATGTATAGAATCCGGTTATATTACAGGTGTGTTTGGCTCTGCTCATTGCTGGAAACGGCAACATAAGTTTTGCTGTTTATCCATTGAGCCTAATTACAGCAGCTATAAACATTATGCTGGAGCTCTGCCCATGAAATCGCAGCAAGTCGAACTTGGCTGGGTCTCATATTTTGCAGACACACCTGCATGGTCAAAATAACAATTAGCCCAGTTCTGACCCATGGTGAGTCATTTTGGCAACCGGCAAAATACAGCACTTTGTGTCCAAGCTTTGCTCTCAATAATGCATGTAGATGCACGTTCTCATCAGGAGAGGGCAATATTCACAACTATGCATAATTCAAATGAAATTTGCTGTTGTATAAGCACCGCAAAAATACGAAGCACATTAATTAAAAAAAAAAATTACATCAATTTTTATCTCCTGGTGATGTACAGGACTATAAAACCAAGTAAAGACGTGTATGTGATGTGACTGCAGCTCGCGTCCCCAAAGACTAAAGGTATGATCTTCTTGCCTATTTGCCCTTGACTATATCACCAGCCAGCATTGGCACCTGTTAACATTCTATTTTTACCACACCTTCTATAATGCTCTCATTCACATATAATTCCCAATGGATGTTATTTATATGATACTATTGATTTAAAACTCCCTAACTGATCAATTTATTTGTTTCCTCATGACACTTTGCAGCCATGGAGAGCGCTACGTCTGTGTACATGTGCTTCCCATGCTACCAGGAGTTTGAGACATTGGAAGAGGTGCTTAAGCACCAGCTCACCTGCAATGCAGAGGCCACAGAGCCAGCCCCCGACATGTCTGGCCTCGCCTCCATTGCTGTCCAGCAAACTCAGGTAACAGGCTGCGACAGGGCTCGTTTGAATACTTTCACTTTCATTTGTATCACATATTGGACACTGTGACCTCACGTGTGAGGTCACAGGGCTGACATACAAAATATTGGCACTATCAAGGCCAGTATCACTAGGTTGCCGAACGAGTTGCAAGTCCTGTGGCATTGGTAATTAAATTCTGTAACAGCATTTTTTTAAATGAATTAATGTCAACATATTTTTGAGGATAGAATAAATACGTTAGTAGTTAAATTCGATTTTGGTTCTGGTTTGCTGACATGTTGTGACGTGTAGTGTGTTTCCTGTCAACAACACAAAAATGGGAATTTTGGGTTCCCAATGAACTTTGAAGCGTATATGTATTATGCATTTTATTATTTCAAAACGTTGTGACCAGGTCACTTTTTGTTAAGAAATGTCCTCATCTGCCACACATTTCTTCAGCCCGTTGAGATGCAATAATGAGGTCTCCTCCAAAGGCTTATTCTCGGACGCGATTATGTCTGAACCTCACATAATGGCCTAATATTATGACTCCATTTAGTTTGACACGCTAAGTTGAGGCTTGACGGGTCGGGGGTTGCTAGAGTTCCCGATCCGTCCTGTGACAGCTTCACCGAGCCCCGGAGGTTAAAAACAGTCATTGGCCCTGCTGAGTGACATTTACCAGTGGGGGCATAGCTGTCGGATTCTGAACCCGTACTCCCCGCCCGCACTGTCCTCAGCACCAGTCCATAAAGCAGGGTGACACTCGTGACAGGCAGATTGCATCGCGAGTTGCCAGCAGGAGGAGAATCTAGGCTGGGTGAATCAGTCAGTGCCACCACCTCCTGATCCTCCTGATGGATCGCTTATTGGCCTTCTCATGGATGAACTCTCTGTAGAAGCTCTCTATTAAAAACCCTCTAATAGCCCTATGGCCTCCTGGCCCTTGATCATGCCATTAGCTGTCTCGCTACTGACATTACATAACAAACAACAACGCTTTTTATTACCCAGATTGCTGTTCTTTCTGTTAACATTTCTGGGACATTATTAAACAACAGCATCATCTGTTTATGTCTAAGGGATGTAGAGAACTCATTAAAAATGTGCCTTTTCCCCAATTTCCGGAATAAATATTTGGTCTGCAATTATACTATAAGAGTGTTTTAGAAATGATGACCTCTTCAAATCAGAATAAATATACCGGTCCCAACATCAAGAACCGTAAGTGATAATTATGTGTGTCTGTCCGTGTGCAGCTTATGGACGTCCTTTCAGGCCCCAAGGGTGTAAGTCTGACTCAGTAATGGAGTTCATCAGAAGTGCAACCTGTTATGCTAACAAACCTGCATCCTTTTCTCCTGAATACTTTCAATATCTGAGCGACTCATCCCTAGTATCTATCTGCCTAAACGCTCTAATCAAATTGCAAAAAAAAATCACATATGTCACATAGCTTTTATAGATAATTCAGTGTGAGCATCCACTAATACAATGAACTGATTTTTTTCCTACGTATAAGTGGTGTTTAATTAGCTCAGGCAGATGGTAAATGCCCTGAACATTTTCAGTAGTGCTTGGTGGGTAGTACTGGTCGTTTAGAGGCCACAGTGTTTATAACTACAGCCCCTTTCACACAAGCAGTCTGACCCTGCACATTTCTGGAAGATTACCGGCCTGGGCTCTTGTGTGAGTGGTAACAAGGATCGGTATTCAACCGGCAATCTGCCTGCTCTTGACCTAATAACATTTCCTGATCATTGCTTGTACGGCTGTGTTGTGAAGGAAAGCAGTACCATTGCCAGTAGAGGAACTTAAGGGGTAATGTCTTCTGCAAAAGACGCATTCATGTGGAGCAAGCAAACCAATCACAAACTACGCTACGGATGTATTTGAATCTGCGACTGTTTAACGCACCAATGCTTTTCAGCTGATCTGATAACATATCAATGCAGCTTATTTTGTTTGCAAACTCCTTTCTCAAGAATAGCTGGAATTTTGACAGGCTCCAAAATGTGGGAGCTCTTCTAAGTCAGTGTGTTTAGTGGCTTCCATAAGTGTTTCATTACTATGTGTAAAAGAGCGCAAGACGCAAATCTTGTGCCCCCTGGCTCCTTGTGTGAATGTCTATCCCAGTAACCTGCCGGGAACTATGTGTGAAAGGGGCCTAGGAGAGGGTCAAATGGTCTTATCACACTTAAGTGCGGTGTTAAGTGTGTTCTTCCAGCTGATTATTCTATGGGAAAGACAAGAAGTGATGTACAGTATATGGCAGAAGGACTGGCATAACTGAGGTTTCTTTCCCTGTAACTACGATGCACCGAGATAATATTTTCTGCCCAAAACCGATATTGAAAAACAGCATTTTTTTTTCTTTAATTATACATTTAGATACATCTATTATATAATTATGTAACCGTTTTTTTATGTTAGATTGTGGTTGTTTTGGCATATACTGTAAATGCCACTTCATGGCAGGAATCTATACTGTTTTACAAGGCAATCGTACAATCATCAGCTATTTTCAGCTGTGGCCGATAATTCGGTGCAGCCCTTCTAACTAATCATCTCCTTTTACATTTATTTAGCCCACGCTTTTTGTCCAGAGTAACTTACAATAATCTCGTAGAATATGGAAAGCATGGATCATGTTGACGCATACTGATTAGACAGGAGTGAGGAAGATTGCCATGGAAGACAATTATAACATCAAAGTTCTCAATTATGGATGGTTCTCACTCTGCATATAGGGTTTGAGGCGAAAAAGATATCACTATCACTGAAAATTATAGATGGTTTGATCCTTTGGGTGTTTTTAGGACCTTTGATCCCATAATGTGCTTTTAATGTATTTTTTTTATCATTTGTGTTGGAAAATGGCATCCTCTTTTTTTGCAAGCATTTATTTTAGTTTCTTGCTATTTTCGTGTTCATAATCCATCAACATTTGATGCAATATTAAGAGTTTTGTCTATCATTCGCTTAAATTCTCTGCTTGATGGTTAGGCCCATAAATCTACTGCAAGATTAAAGTGAACAAAGCCACTTAATTATTATGTGAGACGACAAATTCCCCTGGATGCACTTTGGGAAGACACGCATCTTTAACCTCGACCTTGAGTAGCCTTCTGTTTTTATCATCCAAATGGATGGTTGGCCGTCGGGGGAGTAGAGAGGGGGAGGGGGGGGCAATTGTGGAACCCCGCAGCCTTACCCTTTGACCCCTGATAGGCCTGTGATATTTATCTGTAAAGCTGGGGTCTTATCTAATGTGACTCAAATCAAACCTGGCTCCAAACCGGGCTGAGCTCATTGACCTTGCTGCCCCTCCAACACTGAATGCTCATCCCTCATCTGGCAGGGAAAACATGCCGCTCCGGGTTAAATTGACCCGAACCAATTACGAAGCGCCTGTTTGATCAAGAGGGAAGTGTTACTAGGTGCCAAATATTTAGCATCCGTGGGCCTGAGCAGAATTACAAAGCAGATCATTGCAAGTAGTCCTCCATGTCCTTGTTTTTCTTATCTTGTCTTATCTTTCGCTGCCTGTGCAGCAACAGGTTGTAGGGCATCTGTTGGCCCCTGAGACGACGCAACACATCACATCCAAAGAAGAAGAAGAAGCAGCAGCAGCAGCAGCAGAAGAAGAAGCTTCCGTGTGGGAGACCAAAGACGGGACGGAGCAGGACGCCTCGAGCGACGTCCCTTCCACACAGTCCAACCAGCCCAGAATACTCTACCAGTGTGGCGACTGCAATGAACTGTTCAAAACCCTCGAGCAGTGGCAAGGGCACCGCCTGGACGAACTATGTCATCAGCCGGGGGTCCAAGCCCCACCCCAGGCCGAGCCAGAACCAGAACCAGAACCAGAGGGGGCCAATGCGTCTGAGGAGGAGGCTGCGGAGGCACAAGGGGCGGACGAGGAGACGCAGCAGGAGGCCATCCTCGGTAAACAAGCCGCGGCCTCTTCGACTCAAGACGACTCTCCCTCCCGGAGGAGAGGAGCCAACAAGAAGCCCAAGCCGGAGGCCGTGTTCCTCTGCGTGGACTGTGGCTCCGGCTTCGGCCTGGTGTCGGAGCTGGTGGCCCATCGCAAGAGCCAGCACGGCCTGGAGGAGGCCCTGCACCGCTGCTCCGTCTGCGGGGAGTGCTTCCTCAACACCACCCTCTTCCTCTACCACCGCAAGCAGCACCGGCAGAAGGGAGAGGAGAAGGGAGAGGTCCCGCAGAACGCTGTGGTCCACGTGCCGAGAGGGAACGGCGACGCTGAGGAGGAGCAGGCGCCGACGGTGGTCCTCCCGGCGCCTTCCTCCTCTTCCCCCAGCGCCAGCGGGGGCTTCACCCAGCCCGAGGCCTTCATGTGCACCCTGTGCGGCGGCAACTTCAGGAACGTCGGGGGGCTGTCGGCCCACCGCAAAGAGAAGCACGGCCTGAAGGACGCCCTCCACCTCTGTGTCGAGTGCGGCCAGGAGTTCATGAACACCACCCAGTTCCTATACCACCGTCGGCAGCACCGTGTCCAGCAGGTGATGGTGCCAGAGGCCGGGGACGGAGCGGAGGTTGTGGTGGCGGAGGACGGCGGCCACGTCACCGTGGAGGGGGAGGAGATTGAGATGGAGGAGGGGGTGGAGAACCCACAGGGTCAGAAGAGGCCTTACTCTCCTGCCATCACCACCGATCCTGAGTCCCCCAGACCAAAGAGAGGCCGGCCCGCCATCAGAATCCTCAGCAAGAATGCTCCACTTAAAGGTACGTGGGGACGACTGCATTAGGGGGACATTTGTGTCAGACTCTGGTACATGCTGCAGTTACATCAGAAAATAACCCTCTTCAACAACGACAATACGACACCCCACATTACCAATACAACATACAATAACAATAGAAAATACCACAGCAACAGCAAAACATTAATGAAAAACTACAATATACAAGATAAAGGGTAACTTATCGCACCGCCTTACCTGGCATCATATTGGAGGCAATCTCGATCAAGGACGTCTACAGGTGGACTGCAGACATTTAGGCTCCAGTCCAGAAGCTTCCGGCTGCATGTCCAATGTCCTAGCCCCAAGCCCACTCACACACTTCACAGTGGAGGCTTGTCATCTTGGATTAACACTGTCCCCTCCTCCCACCTCCTCCAGCGATGAAGGGGGTGGGGACGGGGGCCATCAAGGTGGAGCCGCCGGACCCGGAGGCTGCCAACCAGCCCCCCCCCGCCAAGCTGCTGCAGGACTGGGCCCGCACCCCGCTGCCCCACGTGTGTCCCTACTGCGGGAAGACCTTCACGCGCCGGGTCTTCCTGCGCACGCACGTCTTCAGCCACACGGGGGAGAAGCTGTTCACATGCAAGGTAGGGCTCTGCGGGCTCCCTGGAGAGGGAAGGGCGCCCTGGAACGGGGTGCATTGAAGACTGGCTCATTGTTAAAACCCAGTCTGAATGGTTGATGCGGAGAGACGATAATCCCTGAAGAGGCTAGAGCGATTCAAGGCTATTACTTATTTGAGTAAGTAAGTGGTAACTTGGTTTAGTTATTTAGCAGAGGTTTTCATCCAAGGCATGCTATTGTGCTTTTAAACGAACTCTCATGAAACTTGAGGAGGAATTTCTGTGAAATCCTAATGAAATACGTGTGTACAATCCCTGCGGTAACCGTTGTGATACATGATGTCAGGTCACCTTGCCCTACATTCAGGGATGGGAACAATCTGTCTCCGGCCGGCGTTCTCTACGAGGTGATTTCCTTTGATTTCCCTGACATGTGTGTGCTGCAAGTGACACGCAACTCTTCAGATGAGCCTTTGAAGTAGGTTAGGTATTACAGCCAAGGTGCCACTCTGGAATGGCCAGAACCCCACTCATTATATTCTCAGGTTTTTCTTTCATCTTCTCTGTCTGCCTGATGCATCCTCTACAAGGGACCATTGAACATGGCCATGGGCCATTCTTTCAGGGGCTCCCGGGCCCATTACCGTAGATGCTTGAAAAGGGTCATTTTTTATCATGCATGCACTAACAAAAGACCTTAATCATGATGACTGGTTGTGCCCGTGTGCAGGTGTGCTCCAAGTGCTTCACCAACTCCCAGAGCCTGCTGCGCCACAGCATGTGCCACACCGGCAACAAGCCCTACATCTGCGACGAGTGCGGCAAGAAGTTCTCCCAGGTGTGCACCCTGAAGAGGCACCAGGCCACGCACTCGTCCAACCAGCCGCGGCGCAAGCGCGGACGCAAGCCGGTAAGATGCAGAAATAGACCACATGAATGTGGTTCTGATTGCCTTTCAGTGCCGACCAATAGTAAAATGTTGTTATGTTTTTATTATTGCCCCACCATTAAAGTGATCTGTGTGACAGGGTCTAGAAAAACGTTTATTGACTGACATATCACAGATGGATGTGTCCTCTACAGACCTATCAAATATAATCAAACGTCAAAGTATATTAATATACGTCTCTAGGTCAGCTAATTGGCTCTGAAAGACTCAGGATTATAGGGGGCTGAATCCCCCACTGGATGTTTTTGTGTAGATACGCTGTAGCCATGGCTGCAATGACAAGTGTCTTTTAGGTGATCTCCTGCCTGGCTGCAGAGCCTGGGTGGAATATAGACTCCAAACATTAAACAGGCTTCGAAGAATAGAAGGAAATAGGGATGCACCGAATATTCGGCCACCGAAAATGGCCCAAAACATAATTTTCGGTTTCGGCCGAAGGAGTAAAAAGGCCGAAAAAATACACAGAACATTTTTATTTTTGATAAAAAAAGAAAAAGCAACCAGTGAGGAATGAGCAGGGTGCGCTTCAAAATAAAGAGGGATTAAAAAAGAGGCGCACGTAAGTTTGTTAACAATAAAGGGAGATGAATAAAGGTCTGCATGCACTTGTAAACAACTAAATGACAATAAACGGAGATCAAAAAAGAGCCGAGCGCACCTGTTAAAAACAAAATAGCGGAGAGCCGGGTTGATTTTAACACTTTTCAGTTAAACGTCTTTTTCAAAGATGGGGTTACGTATACAAATAATTTCAACATGTGATCAACAACTCGCATGTGTGTTCTCTTTCTTACAAGTGTAATTTAATACATATGTTGGATGATCGAGGATTCAATCGTCCCGACAGCGACCACTGACACTTAAACCTTTTTTACCTCTAAACTTCAAAACTCTGACATTGCACACTTTAGCAAAGGTTTAAGTACTAATTCACCCGTTGTATAGTCATATTATTATGGCACGAAACAAAAAACACAACTATTTATTACAAAAAAACTAACGCAGGAAGGATTTTACTTAGCGCTCTCGAAGACCGGTTCGGGGGATAACATTTGGACGTTGGGATGTCATTACATGAAATTTCCCGGGGTTGGTCAGTCTTGCGTGCTGAACGTAGTGACGTCATTTATTTAAAGGTACATTGTTCTTAAATTCTTGCTATAAGGTCTGCTGGAATGTTAGAAAACGTTCAGTATTAAATAAATATTTTGTAACAAATTTGTAATTGATTTTTTTTATTGAAAAGCAAGACAAAAAAGTTTATCAAGGACATTTAATTGTTTGATTTATGCAATGGTGAAAAATTAAAGCAAAATGAATGAAAAACGGCAAAAGCCATATTTGGTTTTGGCTTTCGGCCAACTGTTTCAGTATATTCGGTTTCGGCCAAGAATTTTCATTTCGGTGCATCCCTAGAAGGAAACCATTAGACAGAATTTACATGAGTTTGCAATGGATCTCGTTGGATGTCATTTTCAGATCGTGTGTGTGTTTGTGTGTGTGTGTGTGTGTGTGTGTGTGTGTGTGTGTGTGTGTGTGTGTGTGTGTGTGTGTGTGTGTGTGTGTGTGTGTGTGTGTGTGTGTGTGTGTGTGTGTGTGTGTGTGTGTGTGTGTGTGTAGATCTGCGGCCTGGAGGACGACGGCACGGCCCACGTGTTCCCCTGTCCTCACTGCACGGCGCGCTTCAACACGGAGGACCAGCTGAAGCATCACATGTAACCACACCCCCAATACACTCTCCCCTCCCTCCCCAGGCCTATTTGACCCCCGCTGATGGATGTGAGGGTCGTTTGAGACGCAGTAAATTCAGTCAACCATAGCACACCCGTTTGCGCCGCGCCCCCCCATCGCGCTTCTCCCTCTCTTAGGAGCTGAGGCATGTCCAATAATTCTGCCACTGTTTACAGGTGTAAATAAACTCGAATTACTGCTGCGAGCCTCACCCAGGACAGGGTTTAGATAAAGCCTCCCCGTGGCGCCGCGGCCGCGGCCGCTGGCGGCTGAGCCGCGCCGGCCCACCGAGCAAGGCCTTTAAGCCGCGTAGTAAACACACGCCCGGGCATCTCTCGGCACCGCCCGCCCGTGATTGACTGACAGACGCGGGCCCGGTGAATTAAAATGATGTTGACGATAAGTGTCCGGTAAGCCAGAAGTATGTGTGTGTGTGTTTGTGAGGGTGTAGAAGGAGGGACTGCGTAGAAAGATGGGGGTGGTGAGGGTGGTTTGAGCGGCTGGTGGTGGACCGGGGAGCCTGAACGAAGGCGCGCAGGCAGAGCCGGCGGTGCTTTACCCTTGAACCCTCCCCCGAGCAGTGGCGGACGAGGAGAGCCGGTACGGGGGGGCGGGAGGGGTGCAGTGGCGGTGTGAGTGGCTGTGGACCCTCATTACCCGCCACTTTGCTCCGCCGATGGAGCGACCTTGAAGGGACTTTAAATCCCCCCGGCTTTCTCGGGGTCAGTCGGCGCCTAAAATATTGTGTTGGCCGAGCCAACACAGCGCGCTCCCCCTGAATGTGGTACGGGCCCTGACTGTAACTAGAGAGCTGGGTTAACATGCACTCCGTACGCCCCGAGAATTCCTCGCATTCACCTCCTTTAAATACTCTGCTTATCCATTACAGGTGACAATGTTCCATAAATAAGTTATTGGGTATTAATGTATTCTCAATAATGCAGGTGTCCTCTCCGCCGGATGGGGGTTGCCGGATGGGGGCACACTGTGCGTTGTCTGGGGTGCAAAGGGCAGCGCTGCGGCAGCCCGTGCTGCGCGTGGCCCCACGGCTAGCCTGTAACGTTACGCAATGGACAAATATAGTCACTTTCATGTCCGCCCTCTCCGCCAGCCACGGCCCCCGTTATTCTCCCGCTGTTAGGTTCCCCCCTGCTCCATGTAACCTCTAGCAGGGCTCACTGCATAGGTGCTGCTAATCCCTGCTGCTAATGTCATCCAGTCGGGAGGCTTACAGCTTAAATGTGGTCATTTCCCTCTTTATTCAAGATTATGTGCCGTTGAGGTGTGTTTGTGTGGGGAGGGGGATTTCACGTAGCGGTGCGATTAGTCAATCGCTCCGTGCACGGGTGTGATGATTAATATGCTCTCTGAGTGTATTTTCCCCCTCTCGTTGCCTCTCTTGCCTTTATTCGCCTACAGGTAAATAAATTAAAGCGGAAAATAAAGTACCGGCGTATTATTACATTACGACCACTCCATCTGGCTTATGTGTGTGTGTGTGTGTGTGTGTGTGTGTGTGTGTGTGTGTGTGTGTGTGTGTGTGTGTGTGTGTGTGTGTGTGTGTGTGTGTGTGTGTGTGTGTGTGTGTGTGTGTGTGTGTGTGTGTGTGTGTGATGAAGACGGATGCCACATGATTCTGTCAATGTACTATACTGCACTTCAAATATCTTTGTCCCTGTATCAATTGCGTTTTATGTCGACTTAAATTAATTGTTTAAATGTGTGTGTGTGTGTGTGTGTGTGTGTTTACGCAGACTGCTCCACAGCAGCCACCCCTTCCCGTGCACAGTGTGCGGCGAGGCCTTCAAGCGCAGGAGGGAGCTTGACCTGCACGCCCTCTCTCACCAAGGTCAGTGTTCTACGCCCAAGTGCGTTAACCCTTTGCCCCCGGGCCCTGAAGTTGGCTCGCGACACAATCCATGGCAGATTTGTATTTTATGTAATGCAATCTGCTGAAAGGCGTACTACAGCAGCATTTCCACCGTTTTATTTTGTAACCATTATTTGACAGTCTTTCTTCTTCGTCTCCTGCTTGTGTCTCTGCGCCTGTCCGGACTCGTTCAAAGCTATTAGATATGACATTGCCATCAGTTTGACTCCGGAGGAAATTGCTATCGATCGTTGCGGAGACACCAATAAATGCTCTGGGTGGGCCCCTGCCTTATATCTTGCCTGGGGTGGGCCCCCTAACCCAGTTGCAGTGTATTCCCAAACACTCAATCTACATGGTGCCCCTTCCCTCGTCCCTGAGACGCATGAGGTCAATGAATTCCCATTGATTCTGGTCCCCTGTGGAACGGGCGTAGAGGGTGGAGGTAAATGAATTGGGTGTGAACATGTGGACGTTTGATCTTGATCAGCCGTCAGGAGGGAGGTGGGTAGTCACGCCAACCGCATTAGCCTTGCCTGAAGAGTTGGCCTGTGCCATGGGGTCAGGGGGGCTCCTTTGAGAGAGGGGGAGAGATGATTTGGTTATTGATCCATTGATCAACCCAGGGCCATTATTCCGGACTGTCCATATTAAAGGGGCTAAATGGAGGGTCCCAGGCACGGGGGACGGGGGGACGCCATGCATCAGCCCTGCCGGAGTAGACGGCACAGATGGCCGGCTAACTGTAAGATGCTGGCCTGGAGATGAATGGACTTACCAGAGGGTTTTGCAGGGCAAAGACTCTCTTCCCCAATTGCCTTTTTAAAAAGCGATTATTTGGTTCCAATGGAGCTGACATCCGACGGCGTTAATATCCCCTCCTTTAAACCCTTATCCAGTGATGCGCTATCGACTTTTATTTGTAAAGTTGTGTTGCCGTGGGGTGAGTGGTGAGACGAGTGTGTTTTCGGCTTGTATTTATGTCCTGACCTATATGTCCCGACATTGACTGCACTGCGATGGCCCTGGGATTGCCCCCGGGCAACATAGCCTCTTTAGAGCGGCCCGGGATAATACCACTTCTACTGTGGCTGCTGCCATTTAGGCATTCAGCAGACGCTTTGATCTAAGGTGACAGTGGATTCATGCACGCTTCATTAAAGGCCAGGCAGGGGTTGGCTCTGAGCTGGCCACAGGTGAGGCTGCGTTCACCGAGCATCGTACCAAGGAGCCCACAGTGAGGAGTCCAGCGCCCTGGCCGACGCATCCCCCCTGGGCAGAGGGGACTCTCATCCCTCCGTTCTCCCCCCCCCCCCCCCCCCAGACAAGGAGCCGGTGACGTGCATTCACTGCTCGGCCCAGTTCGTCAACCAGTCGGTGCTGGACATCCACCTGCAGCGCTGTCCCACCAGCGAGGAGGACAAGAACGTGGGCCGGGGCCGGGGCCAGGGAAGGGGTCGCTGCACTGGACAGGTCAGGACCAGACACTCACTTCGACCACGCTGCCTCACTTTAGATTCTTTTGAGTTCGACTTGTGGCGGTGAAGCTTTTCAGCCATGAGCAGGGGGCATCAAATAATATACTTTTTACCTGGGAATCTACCCAGCACCTGGTTGAGAGGTTTGTTGATCATCGTTGCCGCAACGCTACCCTGCCCCTCCAGCTAGTGTTTCGTAATGCGTGTTCTTTCCTTTCTTTTGTTAATGGAAATTCTCGGGCTGTTTAACTGAGTCTGTGGGGATGGCGGCCGCCTGAAACGGCAGAAAAGATGAAGCAAGCTGGCGGGGCTTAAAGTATTTAGTTGTTGTAATTGTTGTTTTTGCCTAAATGGCTCAATGAGGTTATTATACCAAATCCATTTGTAACGATTGTTGATTCTGTAGTTCTGCCTTGAAGCAGTATACCAAGACAAATTCCATGGAAACGGATTACATTCTGATTTTATGACTTGTATAGATCTGGTTTACACAGTTGAGTTGAAGCTAGGGTCGGCATTTGGAGAAACGAGAGTACGCTATTTTTTTGAAAGTATGCAACTGAAAAATGTCCACGAATCCCACTATTATTACATATTCTTTTATTATTATATTTCTTTAGTCCGAGCATTTGATTTATTGATGCTGTCGGAATGTAATGAGATTTTAAAAAAATCGAAAAAAAGCTTTGTGCTTTTAAAAGGGCACACTGTTTAATTGTTTTCCTTTTCATTAACTCCCCCCCCCTCCAGATGGAGTGCGACCTGTGCGGCCACCGCTGCATGACCCAGGAGGGCCTGGACCTGCACCGCCTGTCCCACACGGGCCAGACCCCGCTCAAGTGCCCCGTGTTGGGCTGCCGGCGCCGCTTCGCGTCCAACGCGGCGCTGGAGGAGCACATGCTGGCCCACATCCAGGGCACGCTCAGCCGCTCTCGCCATCGGCCGCGCTTCCGCTGCGACATCTGCCTCAAGGAGTTTGCCTACACCTCCACCTTCAACGTGCATATGCGCACTCACACGGACGAGAGGCCCTTCGAGGTGGGTGTGGGGGTCGGTCGGTGGATGGTTGGATGGGTGGGTGGGAGTTGGTTGGTGGATGGTTGGATGGGTGGGTGGGATGGGGGATGGGGTTGGTCGGTGGGTGGGTGGGTGGGTGGGTGATAGGGTTGATGGGTGTATGGGTGTCGAACTGCGTCTGCGAAGTGTGTCTGCCAAGTGTATGTGTGTGTGTCGATGTCCGTGTGCATGTGTGATCCATCACAGAGGAAGGTAGAATGGTCAAGGTAAGTCAAATGCACCGTTCATACAACAACAACAACAACAACAACAACACAATAATAAAGAACAGCAACTAAAGCCTTGGTAAAAAGAGAAACGTTCCCAGCACACCCTGCAGGGTGCAGCCAGCTTGCCAACGCACACGGGCTCCGGGGTTTCAGTCTGTATGTGCAGGGGAGGGTCCGCGGGTGTGTCCCCCTCCCCTCCCCCCTCCCCCTCCCTGTGTACCTGTGATTAATGACACCCCCTGAGTTAGGGCTCGTCAACTCCCCTATGCAACGGTGGCTATTCCTGGACTACCTCCGCCTCTTTATTATTTATTTAATTTGTATTATTTAATTCTTATCCCTGTTTTTCGTATGCTGCGGTGCCTCCCCCATCCCCTCCCCTGCTCCTGGAGGAGCACGGCGGTATATATATCAGTCGGTTTAATCTCTGTGGCTCATCTTGAGCCCGGCCTATTACTTACTCCAGAACCTCGAGGTGAGCTCGCACCTCAAACATCATATGCAGCAGTCAGAGATGAATCTCAATGAATTCGGATTCCCAATGCAAATACCCCCAGCCCCGGCGCTGACCTTGTATTTGCCGAGCACATAAAGTTGTTTAACGAGACTCTCAGAATACCAGCATGTTCATTTTAAAGTTAAACACCAGCCAACGACTCACTCAGCGGCGCTTAGCATTCAGCGCGCTCCACTCCACCGGGAATCGACGGCAGCGACAAAGCAGAAGATATTATTACAATATTAGCTCTTCCGCACGCGCATTGTTTTACCCGTGGAGTGGACCTCTGCTCGCCGTGCGCACTCGCTCAGGCTGCTCCAGCAGTCTGTGGGAAGTGAATCCTCTGTCGAGACCTGCTCCTCTCCTCCCCCTCCTCTGGTTTCACCTGTTCGCCTGCACGCGTGCTCCCACTTTGGTACCCCTTTCATGGCTGATATCCGCCAGCCCCCCCCCCTCGCCCGCCCCCTCTCTGCTCGGGGGTGATTTCTTTACTCTGTGTGCATACGCGTGTCTTTGTGCTGTTTTACTTTACTCTGTGCCGAGCCGAAAATTGCAGCCTCTGCATAAAAGCGGGAAGCGGGGCCTGTGATCATATTTGCGGTACAGGAAAGGGGGTTAACCTGAACATTATTCCTGAGACTCTCGCCCTGTTGTTGTGTTCAAGCCTTATTTTATCCCTCATTCTCGCACGCGCGTGTGCGCATCTCACTCAGTTTTTCTCGCAACCCCTCCCCCTCCCCTCCCCCTCTCTCTCTCGCTCCCTCAGTGCGCCACGTG
Source organism: Gadus morhua (assembly GCF_902167405.1). Classification (NCBI taxonomy): domain Eukaryota; kingdom Metazoa; phylum Chordata; class Actinopteri; order Gadiformes; family Gadidae; genus Gadus; species Gadus morhua. The sequence goes on from NC_044058.1 coordinate 8,080,455, forward strand.
CGGCAAGCGCTTCCGCCAGCTGCCCCACCTGCAGGACCACGAGCGCATCCACAGCGGCCTGCGGCCCTTCTGCTGCTGGGTGTGCGGCAAGAGCTTCAGCGTGGCGGCGCGCCTCACGGAGCACGCGCGCACGCACAGCGGCGAGAAGCCCTACGCCTGCATCCACTGCCCCGCCGCCTTCCGCTCGCGCTCCAACCTGGACAAGCACGTGCGTCTCCACGGCGACCTGCCCCACGAGGGGGCGGGCTCGGCGACGGACGCGGCGGCGGTGGCCCAGGTGCTGGAGGGGGCGGAGGTGCTCACGTCTCTGGCGGGCGCGCTGGAGGGCGAGGTGGGCGGCGGCGGCGTGCAGACCTTCTACGTGCTGCAGGAGGAAGGCGCCGGCGGCACGGAGACTGTCATGATCTCGTCGGAGCAGCTGGCGGCCATGGACGGCTCGTCCCAGATGGTGATCCTGCCGTCGTCGGTGCTGGGCGGCGGCCAGACCATCGCCCTGCCCCACCACCTGGCCATGGACGGCGGGGAGATCATGGTGCACACCGGGGTCTCGCCCAGCCAGCAGCACACCATCGAGTTCATCGTGGAGGAGACGGTGGTGTGAGGAGGGGGAGGAGGAGGAGGCCGTCATGTTCCGAGTGGCTGTGCGAGAGGTGTGTGCGTGTGCGTGTGCGTGTGCGGTGGTGGGTGATAAATCCTGTGAACTACGTCCTCCTCAGGGCGGGGGCGGCCATGCTAGGGGGGATTCGGTCAGGGGGTGCTTCAAATGAAAAGAGAATGATCAGAAATATATCTTTGAAATGTCCCGTTTTCAGACTGATTGAAAGGTAGATTGTAAAGTTGACATTTTGTTTTATATAGTTTCAACTCGTATTTACAACCTGTTTTATCAGGGCTGGAGTTGGCCTCTCAAATCTCAACTGCTTTCTTAACAATAAAACGCTTCAGCTTCCACGTCTGTCGGTGTCCGTCATTCTTAAAGGGGTACATTGGGGCCACTGCCCCACATCTTCAATCAAAAGGGTTTTTATTATAGGTCATGCTGTAAATTGATAAAGGTTTATTTTTTGATATACACAACATTGGGCCTTTTTGATGGGACGGATGGATGGGTCTTATGGCAGAGCTCAAAGTTCCCTCAGAATGGTTTCTCCATTTTGCTCTACTTCCATCGCCCTCTCTTTAAGGACGGTTTAGAACAAACGAGAGTAGCGGGAGTGAGTTAGTGGAGATGTTTAGATTAACACTAATGTCGCTGTAATTTATTGGACACCGCGCCTTCGATTGGTTTTGTGTTGTATTCACATGTGGTAATAACAGAAGCGCTGGGATTTATGGTGATTGAGCTCAAGTGGGACATTATGCACTGGCAAGTAGTGTTCTGAAATGATCTCCCTATCGTTCTAGTTACCTCAAATAATGATCCTGTTAGCGTTGGAATGGAAGAGAGGTGTCATGTGATCCAAGTTTATTATTTTATTTTCTTAGCCAACGCTGCAGTAGCCTATTATGGGTTTTCTGCAGTTTATGGCTGTCTCCCACCACTGATTGCTGACAGGGGGGAGGGGATGCAGGAATCACACTCTACACAAGCACTCCATCTTAGTTTGTTTTCATGTCATGGTGGGAGAAAAGCTGATGATTGCGCAGGGGAAGTGAAATGGGGAAATTGCAGCATTTCAGCTGAGCGAGGAGCACACGGAGAGACGAGGTAGAGAGGGGCCAGGGATTTTGCTGCTGCTGCTCGTCATTGCTTTTCTGACTGAGAGTCAACAAGCAAAACAGTCAATAAATAGATGTGTTCTCCCGCAGCCCCCCTTCTTAGAAACCCCCACGCCGATATCCCAGATTAACTCTTTATTCAATGTGTTGCTTCTACGGTTACACCATTTATTACGCACAAACACACTCATGCACAGGGAAACTTATGCACAAACAGACACGCACAGACAGATTGGTAATGATATCCCGGACGTTGAGGCATGCGGGTTCATGCGGCCCCAGGGAACTCATTTTGCGGTATAGTTTTATGAACGTATGGGTCCTCAAGTGCTTTATTTTGTCCTTTTTTTTAGAGGCAACCACAGCACGCGATCGACTGATGTTGCTCAGCTGGGAGAGAGTTATCCTCCATCTTTTCATTACTGATAGGCATCCAATGGATTTATACTGCTCTTGTCACTTCCTACAGTCGAGGATATAAATTACCGCCCCAGTACTAACCATGCGTAGCGAGTTTGTCTGCGTCCAATATAGCCTATATCGCAATAATCACAACAATAGCATAGTAATGTCTTCCTGCCAAATAGAACCGTGTTTACAGTCAGCTCTCGTCTTCTTAGTTCCCGTTATATTTCAGTATGCCAAGTGTCAGTCTTGCACACAACGAGCTGGATTTGGGTCATGCTTGTTCGGGCTGTCTAAAGCCACAGCCGGAAATGATTGGGATTCCACGCGCCAAAGGTATAATCCTGCCACAGGTGGAAAGGTGTGAACAAAGGTGGAGGCGGGTGCAAATGTGCATGGAAACAGACGCATTACCCAGCCAGGTGTGAATGTGACCTCAAAAAATCTCACCCTCCTCAATGGTATTACCAGGCTTACCTGAACCACCGCTCTGATCGGGGAGTTGTTCCGCTTCGCAACAGGCTCGGATTCAGACGTTTGATTGCTTTGTATATTGTCGTTTTTGTAGGCCGCTATGCAACACTTTCTGATTAAAAGTAAAAAAAATCTACCGTTTAATATATACAAGTACACACGCACGCGCACGCGCCTGCGTGAATAAATTAGGGAATTCCGACAACGTATTATAATATTTGATCCATTGTTCGCCCGTACAACCGCTGTTGAATTATTCATTGGGTGTTTAGACGGTAAACCTGGAAGAGCACCACGCCTTTGAGCTTAGGCCCAAATTACTTTTACGCATGTCCTTTGTTTCTTTGGAGTAACGGACATACGTTGAATGGCCTTCCCTTTTGAACACCCATTTCATTTGTTGTCCTATTTTCTATTGCAAAACACTCTAAAGTCGCCCTTTGACCCCTGCTAGGATACCTGCATATTCAGCGGTAAATAAAGGCGCTGACATGGCAGTATTTCATGCAGGTGGAGCACACATTCAAATGTTTTGGCTTGCACATCTCCTTGTGGTGGTTACGGTGGAGACCAAGGTATGCAGTGAAGTAACCCCCATATCGGGCTGTCCGAGCACCCTGTTGTTATTTGAGTCCCCTATGCCATACAGAGATCCCCCAGGCTCTATTTTAACACAGGGTTACTTCTTTCAAGAGACCCAGCATTATCTATTGGCGATACCGTTACAAAACGTTCCCGGTCGACCTGAATGGACCTCTGCAGTAGCACAGGCAATACTACTATTAAATGTGTAATCCTACAGATAAAAGTACATCCAAGGTTTGAGAGGATAAAGCCAGTTTAGCGATTATGCCAAAGCCCTAATGTAATTCTTTGTGTTTGAATTCAGTTATGCAAACTAACCTGGTGGGCTATAACTGACTACCTCACTCTATTATCATATATCATGATTATTAATGTATGATTGACCTACATAGGTAATGGTATACATTTATCATTCTGCATGCCTTGTGATAACCTATTTATTGCTCTCTCTCTCTCTCTCTCTCTCTCTCTCTCTCTCTGTGTCCCCCTCCGTCTCTCTCTCTCTCTCGTTCTCGCCCCCCCTGTCCTTACATCATTCTCTTTTTTCCCTCTTGTAATCAGTTTCCATCGCTGCCTGTTCTGTCTCGTTCCTCTCTTTCCCCATGCGACACCGCCTGTGTCTCTCTTTGCTGAGGTGGCTATACCTACCGTGACTTTGACAAAGTAGTCTCCACACATGCATTTCACATGGTTGTGCGTGTCCGTGTGTGTGCGCACATTTTCTGTTCACCCTACAAATGTACCCATGTTTGCTCCTGTTGCGTTCCTTACGAGTGAAAACGCCTGGTCTCAACGAGTGAAGGGTAAGGTTTGTGTGGTTTGGGTGCGTGCGTGAATGCATGCGTCCGTGTGTGTGTGTATGTGTGCTCACTGCAGTCCTCCACCACTCATGTCAACCTGAACTCCTCTGTTTTGTCCTCCATCTTCCCCCTCTCTCTCTCCCTCCCTCTCTCCATCCCTTCCTCTTTTGTTCAACCTTGTTTCTCCCTCTGTGCATCTCTTTCTCCCTGTATATATCCCTGGGCCCTCACTCCAACCCCCCCCCCCCCTCCTCATTGGTAGTGAAGCCTATGTGACCAGGGTACTGAGGAGCTAATCATTATTCCACAAGCAAAAACAGAAAGGCGATGTTCGCGCTGCATGCCAATTCGTCTGTTTTCACTCCTCCTCTGTCTCTTGCTGTCTCTTTTCTTTTTTCCTCTCCCTCTTTTCCATCCCGTCATTCAAGCAATGGTTAATATTGTTACCAACCAACCGACTCCTCCTCCCTCCCTCCCCCCTCTCTCATTCCTTCCTCCCTGCCTCCCTCCTCCCTCTTCCCTAATCTCTCCCCCCTCCTCCCTCCCTTCTTACCCTCTCACAAACCAAAAGGGGGTAAGACGTGCAGCTAAATAGGATGTGTAAGCATCAAGGTGTTTGTGTGTGTGTGTGTCTTTCAAATGTTTGTCTGTGTGGGCAACAGAGTGTAGAAAGCAACAGAAGGGAGAAGTGTATAAGGTTACCCCTGGCTGTGACCCACAGCTTCTTCAAGAAGTGAAGTGTACACACATCCACATACCCACTCACTCTAACTCTCCCTCTCATTTTCATGCTCACTCTCACTTAAACTCCCTTACTAACCCCCACCAAACTCGCACGCACACACGCACGCACGCACACACACACACACACACACACACACACACACACACACACACACACACACACACACACACACACACACACACACACACACACACACACACACACACACACACACACACACACACACACACAACCATCACAAACTGTCAGAAGCCACAACCCTGTAGTCACACGTCAGATATGCCTCCATCTGCGCCTAACCACGTGGTACTGTGTGTGTGTAGTTTATATTTAAAACATAGACTTTCATGAATGAACAGTTACTTTACTTTCAGTTTATTAAACACAAAGTCAAGCCGTTTATTTCTTGCTGTCTATTCAAATTAGCTAGTCTTTATCCGCTTACATCTACTCTCCAAGAGGAATTATATTTGGGTCGGAGTAATTATGTAATTTCCCCGCGGGGATCCGGTTAATCTAATCTAATCTGATATGTTAGCTGTTTTTCTCTTGCTCAACAGTGGTTTTCATATTGCGCTGCAGCTCAGCTTTTAATAGTTTATTTTCCGTACACCTAATAATCCACTAAGAGGATAACACAGCACCTTTGCTTCGTTACAATTCCCACTCTCTCTCTCAGTCTGTCTGTCTGTCTGTCTGTCTCTCTCTCTCTCTCTCTCTCTCTCTCTCTCTCTCTCTCTCTCTCTCTCTCTCTCTCTCCCTCTCTCTCCCTGTCTCTTTGTCATTCCGGCTGTCTTCAATATATATTCAATAGCTGTCCCTTGTCTTTCCTATCTCCCTCCTCCACCACTCTCCTCCTGACTCACTTATCTCAGATCTTGCCGTCCTGCTGCTATAGCAGGTCTTCTTGGTGTAGCCATCTCAGAGCCTGAGCATGAAACCATCGTCTGCACTTACGCCTCGCTTCCTGTGGTGTTTCTACCAAAGAAAACTCATTTGTGCAGGTGGAGGAAGTTTCCAGATGGGTATTTCAAGGGTATTTCTACAGTTGTCAGTTTACAAAGTGCCTTTGCAGACGTTCTTTACAGTAAACCACTGCCGGCCATGTTTCTGTTGGCCAATGATGTAGTAACAGATCCTCACCTCAAGCAACATGATAGGCTGAAACCGATATGAAGTAAAATAAAGTGAAAGCCCCGTTCTCCCAGATCTGTCAGCAGATCTGGGACCATTGTTCTAGAGTCACAACCATTGTTCTAGAGTCTGACGTGTGAGACGACTGACACATTGATCTGAATTTATTTTACCCATGCAGAATCACACCATCCACTGATCGTGAACAAGGATAAGACGCACACACACCGACACACACACGCACGCACATTTAGCCCTCACGCTCACATGCAAACACACACACCCACACACACAGACACACACACACACACACACACACACACACACACACACACACACACACACACACACACACACACACACACACACACACACACACACACACACACACACACACACACACACACACACACACACACATATAGATCCCATACACTTCAAACATGCCAGACCATTCTCATGTCCCATGCAACTACGTTTCTTAGAGACGATGGAGGACTGACTTGTGTCAATAAGCAACCTTCAATTTAATGCATTTAATGCTTTTCTTACAAATTATAGACAAATGTAATACATGATATTGGCTGGATGTCAGTTGTGGTGTAGCTGTTATTAGAATTGCTGTTTAACCCTTAACACTGCCAGAGGGAAGGCAGAACACAGCCCCCGCTCCTCACATGCCTTCTGAAGAAGCTTTCAAACCCTACAACGTCTGGAGATGACAACAACAAAAACAATAACAACTGGAGTTGAGAATGCCAGAGGTATAACATTTGAAGAAACCCACGAACATAAGGAGACTCATTCTTTTAAAACCTGGCTGGAGGTTTGCAGGCGTGGAGTGGTCACGTGGTCTGTGGCCTGGCCTGGGCTTAGTGCGGTCTCGTCATTATTACAGTGGGGAATAGATGTGCTGGAGCACTGCAAAGTCAAGGTAACATTAATGCTCTTCACTGGATACCACATGCGCTTATCAAGTGCTACACTACAGTGCTCATTCTTTATGTATGTTTAAGTCAGTTGCTTTGTATCCGACACTATAATTCAGTGGGGCATAATATAATGCAGATGTTCCAGTCATAATCCTTGCGTTGATAAGGTCTTCTGTCTTATTTTCGAAAGGATTTTCAATGGAAGGCAGACCCACCTGCATCTCTCAATACACAGGTCCAGCGTGTCAAGTTGATTCTTGCTCAGCTCTGGGCTGGTTTCTGTGGAGCAAACTGTTATTTCATCTTGGCTAATAATAATGAATTTAATTTAAAATCAGTAAACGTTGAAGCGCCACACGAGACCGCCACCTACCTAGACAAGATCATCAAAAGAGTCGTGGCGGAACCGTTTCTTCTCAGCACACATGGCGCTGGTGTCTCTCTCCTGCTCCTCAGGTGTCTCAAAAAGAGACTCTGTTTTAATGAAGTACGCAGTAGGACTGTGTAAGACATCTTATTCATCTGTCTGGAAATGTGATACATTTAAAAAGATGGCTTGCTGCTGGATTTGTAATTGCTTCGACTTCACGGAGGAACCTTTTGGATGAATCAACGCAGGAACAAGTTACTGACAATCCCTGTAAATGAAGCCCCCTCAACAGTGTTGACTCTTTCTCTCGTTAATAAAATCTTAGCTTTTCTCAGTATTTCCCAGAAGAAAGATCTTTATACCAAGATAGATGAGTCTTGGTATAAAGTCCTCAAATGTTTTATGTCTCCTCAGAAAACAGCAGCCTTTTTCCCAAAGTCCTATGGAATCAAACAGCCATCATTCAACCATTATTAAAAACATGCTTAAACAGTTGAAAGGTAAGATAGGATGCAAGAGTTTGTGATATAAATAACATGCTCCTCCACAATACCGTAAAACAAGACAATTACACGTTTTCACACAAGCCTTAGTACAATCCCAAAGGGACCTTGATGAATGTAATTACAGCGTAAACACAAACAGAACTGTTTTGCAATACAAACATTTTGTAGCCCTGATTTCAAATGAATAATAAGGCACACAGATAATGTAAACCCACACAAAATGTACTGCAGAATAAATTATTACTAATGGATGGAAAATGTAATGTAACAATGTTCACAGTTGTAGTTCACAGCATTCAGAATTGTACATTATATTTGAATATGATTTAGTTTCAAATGTTTACTTTGCAAATGCTAAGATTGCGGATGCTTACACAAGGCGAGTGAAGGATTTTCTTGGCTCTGATTATATTGGGACATTGCTAGCATTACGTAACGCACCTTGGGGGCCAGTCCCCCATTGTAACACGTTGAGCCCATATATGAAGAGGTGACCAATGGGAATGTTCAATTCCATATAATCGGTGTGATTAGAATTTAAATTAAATAGTTATACTACCTCCGGCTGCGCCAATATATAAAAGGAGGCAGAGTAAGTAATTTGTATGCAGCTTTGAGAATCTATTTATGATATGATAGAGAGCAATGTGCTCCTTTCTGCCATGGGGCGTGCATACCTGAATAGTGTACTTGGTCTGTTCTGACCCAACCGGCTTAGCTCCCCCATTTCTCTGTGCATTGAGGTTTGAGGTTGCAGACTACAAGTAACTAAGTGGTCCCCCCCTCAGGTTCTTAAATGCTTCTTACGCCCCTTACAGCCACAGAATTAATCAGACATTGAGACAAAGGGGAGGTTCTTTAATGATCGAGTGGTGTTGTCATGGCTACAATGCATAACACACACACACACACACACACACACACACACACACACACACACACACACACACACACACACACACACACACACACACACACACACACACACACACACACACACACTCACACACTCACATACTCACATGCACACACATACACACACCCCCATGCACACACTGACTGAATGGGGGCGTGGATGCTGATTGGCTGAAACATCAGTAAAAGGCGTGGCCCAGCTGTCCGCCCAATGGATGGAGTCGTCCTGAGCACCAGCTAGTTCCACAGGAGAGAGTGGAGTCGTGGGAAATAAGAGGAACCCGGGTTTGGGGGGTGGGGGAGGGGAGCAGAGGGACAGTGTGTGTGGGGGAGTTGGGGGAGTGTTTTGGCATCAGACCAGAGCAAAAGTGACAGCTCAGCGTTGTTTGATGCTGCATCTGACCCCCTTG